>NC_068421.1:91277171-91327171 GCF_023373465.1 Oncorhynchus keta | reverse complement strand
AACGACCGGCCGACCGGAATGCGACCGGGCCGACCGGGAACGACCGGGCCGACCCGGGAACGACCGGGCCGACCGGGAACGACCGGGCCGACCGGGAACGACCGGGCCGACCGGGTACGACCGGACCGACCGGGAACGACCGGGCCGACCGGGAAGCGACCAGGCCGACCGGGAACGACCTGGTACGACCCGGGAACGACCGGGCCGACCCGGGAACGACCGGCCGCCGGTGCGACCGGCCGACCCGGGAACGACCCGGGCGACCGGGAACGACCGGGCCGACCGGGAACGACGGGTACGACCGGGAACGCCGGGCCGACCGGGAACGACCGGGCCGACCGGGAACGACCGGGCCGACCGGGAACGACCGGGCTGACCCGGGAACGACCGGGCCGACCGGGAACGACCGGGCCGACCGGGAACGACCGGCCGACCCGGGTACGACCGGGCCGACCCGGGAACGACCGGGCCGACCGGGAACGACCGGGCCGACCGGGAACGACCGGGCCGACCGGATACGACCAGGCCGACCGGGAACGACCAGGCCGACCGGGAACGACCGGGTACGACCGAATGCGACCAGGCCGACCGGGAGCGACCAGGCCGACCGGGAGCGACCAGGCCGACCGGAACGACCAGGCCGACCGGGAACGACCGGGCCGACCGGGTGCGACCAGGCCGACCGGGAACGACCAGGCCGACCGGGAACGACCGGTACGACCGGGTGCGACCAGGCCGACCGGGAACGACCGGGCCGACCGGGAACGACCGGGCCGACCGGGACGACCGGGCCGACCGGGAACGACCGGCCGACCGGGAACGACCGGGCCGACCGGGTACGACCGGGCCGACCGGGAACGACGGGCCGACCGGGAACGACCGGGCCGACCGGGAACGACGGGCCGACCGGGAACGACCGGGCCGACCGGGTACGACCGGGCCGACCGGGAACGACCGGGCCGACCCGGGAACGACCGGGCCGACCGGGTACGACCGGGCCGACCGGGAACGACCGGGCCGACCGGGAACGACCGGGCCGACCGGGAACGACCGGTACGACCGGGGAACGACCGGGCCGACCCGGGAACGACGGGCCGACCGGGAACGACCGGGCCGACCGGGAACGACCGGGCCGACCGGGTACGACGGGCCGACCGGGAACGACCGGGCCGACCGGGTACGACCGGGCCGACCGGGAACGACCGGGCCGACCGGGAACGACCGGGCCGACCGGGAACGACCGGGCCGACCGGGAACGACCGGGCCGACCGGGTACGACCGGACCGACCGGGAACGACCGGGCCGACCGGGAACGACCAGGCCGACCGGGAACGACCTGGTACGACCGGGAACGACCGGGCCGACCGGGAACGACCGGGCCGACCGGGTACGACCGGGCCGACCGGGAACGACCGGGCCGACCGGGAACGACCGGGCCGACCGGGAACGACCGGGTACGACCGGGAACGACCGGGCCGACCGGGAACGACCGGGCCGACCGGGAACGACCGGGCCGACCGGGAACGACCGGGTACGACCGGGAACGACCGGGCCGACCGGGAACGACCGGGCCGACCGGGTACGACCCGGCCGACCGGGAACGACCAGGCCGACCGGGAACGACCGGGTACGACCGGGTACGACCAGGCCGACCGGGAACGACCAGGCCGACCGGGAACGACCAGGCCGACCGGGAACGACCGGGCCGACCGGGTACGACCAGGCCGACCGGGAACGACCAGGCCGACCGGGAACGACCGGGTACGACCGGGTACGACCAGGCCGACCGGGAACGACCGGGCCGACCGGGAACGACCGGGCCGACCGGGAACGACCAGGCCGACCGGGAACGACCGGGTACGACCGGGAACGACCAGGCCGACCGGGAACGACCGGGCCGACCGGGTACGACCGGGCCGACCGGGTACGACCGGGCCGACCGGGAACGACCGGGCCGACCGGGAACGACCGGGCCGACCGGGAACGACCGGGCCGACCTGGTACGACCAGGCCGACCGGGAACGACCGGGCCGACCGGGAACGACCGGGCCGACCGGGAACGACCGGGCCGACCGGGTACGACCAGGCCGACCGGGAACGACCAGGCCGACCGGGAACGACCGGGTACGACCGGGTACGACCAGGCCGACCGGGAACGACCAGGCCGACCGGGAACGACCGGGCTACGACCGGGTACGACCAGGCCGACCGGGAACGACCAGGCCGACCGGGAACGACCAGGCCGACCGGGTGCGACCAGGCCGACCGGGCGACCGGGCCGACCGGGACGACCAGGCCGACCGGGAACGACCAGGCCGACCGGGAACGACCGGGACGACCGGGTACAACCAGGCCGACCGGGACGACCAGGCCGACCGGGAACGACCAGGCCGACCGGGAACGACCGGGTACGACCGGGTACGACCAGGCCGACCGGGAACGACCAGGCCGACCGGGAACGACCCGGGTGCGACCAGGCCGACCGGGAGCGACCAGGCCGACCGGGACGACCGGGTACGACCGGGTACGACCAGGCCGACCGGGAACGACCAGGCCGACCGGGAACGACCGGGTACGACTGGGTACGACCAGGCCGACCGGGAACGACCGGGTACGACCTACGACCAGGCCGACCGGGACGACCAGGCCGACCGGGAACGACCGGGCCCGACCGGGTGCGACCAGGCCGACCGGGAATGACCAGGCCGACCGGGAACGACCGGGTGCGAGGTACGACCAGGCCGACCGGGAACGACCAGGCCGACCGGGAGCGACCAGGCCGACCGGGAACGACCGGGTGCGACGGGAACGACCAGGCCGACCGGGAACGACCAGGCCGACCGGGAACGACCGGATGCGACCAGGCCGACCGGGAACGACCCAGGTTGACCAGGCCGACCGGGAGCGACCAGGCCGACCGGGAACGACCGGGTGCGACCAGGCCGACCGGGAACGACCAGGCCGACCGGGAACGACCGTGTCGACCGGGAGCGACCAGGCCGACCGGGAACGACCAGGCCGACCCGGGAACGACCGGCCGACCGGGAACGACCGGGCCGACCCGGGACGACCGGGCCCGACCCGGGTACGACCGGGCCGACCCGGGAACGACCGCGCCGACCGGGAACGACCGGGCCGACCGGGAACGACCGGGCCGACCGGGTACGACCGGGCCGACCCCGGGAAACGACCGGGCCGAGTGCGACGGGCCGACCGGGAACGACCGGGCCGACCGGGAACGACCGGGCCGACCGGGAACGACCGGGCCGACCGGGAACGACCGGGCCGACCGGGGCGACCGGACCGACCGGGAACGACCGGGCCGACCCGGGAGCGACCAGGCCGACCGGGAACGACCTGGCGACCGGGAACGACCGGGCCGACCGGGAACGACCGGGCCGACCGGGTCGACCCGGGCCGACCGGGAACGACCGGGCCGACCGGGGAACGACCGGGCCGACCGGGAACGACCGGGTACGACCGGGAACGACCGGGCCGACCGGGAACGACCGGGCCGACCGGGAACGACCGGGCCGACCGGGAACGACCGGGCGACCGGGAACGACCGGGCCGACCGGGAACGACCGGGCCGACCGGGTCGACGGGCCTAGGCGACCGGGCCGACCCGGGAACGACCGGGCCGACCGGGAACGACCGGGCCGACCGGGAACGACCGGGCCGTCACGACCAGGCCGACCGGGAACGACCAGGCCGACCGGGAACGACCGGGTACGACCGGGTGCGACCAGGCCCGACCACGACCAGGCCGACCGGGAACGACCTGGCCGACCGGGTACGACCAGGCCGACCGGGAACGACCGGGCGACTGCGACCCGGCCGACCGGGAACGACCAGGCCGACCGGGAACGACCGGGTACGACCGGGTACGACCAGGCCGACCGGGAACGACCAGGCCGACCGGGAACGACCAGGCCGACCGGGAACGACCGGGCCGACCGGGTACGACCAGGCCGACCGGGAACGACCAGGCCGACCGGGAACGACCGGGTACGACCGGGAACGACCAGGCCGACCGGGAACGACCGGGCCGACCGGGAACGACCGGGCCGACCGGGAACGACCAGGCCGACCGGGAACGACCGGGTACGACCGGGAACGACCAGGCCGACCGGGAACGACCGGGCCGACCGGGAACGACCGGGCCGACCGGGTCGACCGGGCCGACCGGGAACGACCGGGCCGACCCGGGAACGACCGGGCCGACCGGGAACGACCGGGCCGACCGGGTACGACCGGGCCGACCGGGAACGACCGGGCCGACCGGGAACGACCGGGCCGACCGGGAACGACCGGGCCGACCGGGTACGACCAGGCCGACCGGGAACGACCAGGCCGACCGGGAACGACCGGGTACGACCGGGTACGACCAGGCCGACCGGGAACGACCGGGCCGACCGGGAACGACCGGGCCGACCGGGAACGACCGGGCCGACCGGGTACGACCGGGCCGACCGGGAACGACCGGGCCGACCGGGAACGACCGGGCCGACCGGGAACGACCGGGCCGACCGGGAACGACCGGGTACGACCGGGAACGACCGGGCCGACCGGGAACGACCGGGCCGACCGGGAACGACCAGGCCGACCGGGAACGACCGGGTACGACCGGGAACGACCGGGCCGACCGGGAACGACCGGGCCGACCGGGTCGACCGGGCCGACCTACCGGGCCGACCCGGGAACGACCGGGCCGACCGGGAACGACCGGGCCGACCCGGGAACGACCGGGCCACCTGCGACCAGGCCGACCGGGAACGACCAGGCCGACCGGGAACGACCGGGTACGACCGGGAACGACCGGGTACGACCGGGTACGACCAGGCCGACCGGGAACGACCGGGCCGACCGGGAACGACCGGGCCGACCGGGAACGACCGGGCCGACCGGGTACGACCAGGCCGACCGGGAACGACCAGGCCGACCGGGAACGACCGGGTACGACCTGGCCGACCGGGAACGACCGGGTACGACCAGGCCGACCGGGAACGACCGGGTACGACCAGGCCGCCCGGGAACGACCGGGTACGACCAGGTACGACCAGGCCGACCGGGAACGACCGGGTACGACCAGGCCGACCGGGAACAACCGGGTACGACCAGGCCGACCGGGAACGACCGGGTACGACCAGGCCGACCGGGAACGACCGGGTACGACCAGGCCGCCCGGGAACGACCGGGTACGACGGGCTCGACCGGGTACGACCGGGAACGACCGGGTACGACCGGGAACGACAAATTGTTAGGAATATGTCACTTAGGCTGTCAGAGAGAGGGCGTCACCTAGACTGAGGGAGAGAGGACGTCACCTAGGCTGAGGGAGAGAGGACGTCACCTAGGCTGAGGGAGAGAGGACGTCACCTAGGCTGTCAGAGAGGACGTCACCTAGGCTGAGGGAGAGAGAACGTCACCTAGGCTGAGGGAGAGAGAAGGTCACCTAGGCTGAGGGAGAGAGGACGTCACCTAGGCTGAGGGAGAGAGGACGTCACCTAGGCTGTCAGAGAGAGGACGTCACCTAGGCTGAGGGAGAGAGAACGTCACCTAGGCTGAGGGAGAGAGAAGGTCACCTAGGCTGAGGGAGAGAGGACGTCACCTAGGCTGAGGGAGAGAGAACGTCACCTAGGTTGAGGGAGAGAGAACGTCACCTAGGTTGAGGGAGAGAGAACGTCACCTAGGCTGAGGGAGAGAGGACGTCACCTAGGTAGAGGGAGAGAGGACGTCACCTAGGCTGTCAGAGAGAGGACGTCACCTAGGCTGAGGGAGAGAGAACGTCACCTAGGCTGAGGGAGAGAGAACGTCACCTAGGCTGAGGGAGAGAGGACGTCACCTAGGCTGAGGGAGAGAGAACGTCACCTAGGCTGAGGGAGAGAGAACGTCACCTAGGCTGAGGGAGAGAGAACGTCACCTAGGCTGAGGGAGAGAGGACGTCACCTAGGCTGAGGGAGAGAGAACGTCACCTAGGCTGAGGGAGAGAGGACGTCACCTAGGCTGTCAGAGAGAGGACGTCACCTAGGCTGAGGGAGAGAGGACGTCACCTAGGCTGTCAGAGAGAGGACGTCACCTAGGCTGAGGGAGAGAGGACGTCACCTAGGCTGAGGGAGAGAGGACGTCACCTAGGCTGTCAGAGAGAGGACGTCACCTAGGCTGTCAGAGAGAGGACGTCACCTAGGCTGTCAGAGAGAGGACGTCACCTAGGCTGTCAGAGAGAGGACGTCACCTAGGCTGTCGGAGAGAGGACGTCACCTAGGCTGAGGGAGAGAGGACGTCACCAAGGCTGAGGGAGAGAGAACGTCACCTAGGCTGAGGGAGAGAGGACGTCACCTAGGCTGAGGGAGAGAGGACGTCACCTAGGCTGTCAGAGAGAGGACGTCACCTAGGCTGTCAGAGAGAGGACGTCACCTAGGCTGTCAGAGAGAGGACGTCACCTAGGCTGTCAGAGAGAGGACGTCACCTAGGCTGTCGGAGAGAGGACGTCACCTAGGCTGAGGGAGAGAGGACGTCACCAAGGCTGAGGGAGAGAGAACGTCACCTAGGCTGAGGGAGAGAGGACGTCACCTAGGCTGAGGGAGAGGACGTCACCTAGGCTGAGGGAGAGAGGACGTCACCTAGCCTGAGGGAGAGAGAACGTCACCTAGGCTGAGGTAGAGAACGTCACCTAGGCTGAGGGAGAGAGGACGTCACCTAGGCTGAGGGAAGAGAGGACGTCACCTAGCCTGAGGGAGAGAGAACGTCACCTAGGCTGAGGGAGAGGACGTCACCTAGGCTGAGGGAGAGAGAACGTCACCTAGGCTGAGGGAGAGGACATCACCGAGGCTGAGGGAGAGAGGACGTCACCTAGGCTGAGGGAGAGAGGACGTCACCTAGGCTGAGGGAGAGGACGTCACCTAGCCTGAGGGAGAGAGGACGTCACCTAGGCTGTCAGAGAGAGGACGTCACCTAGGCTGAGGGAGAGAGGACGTCACCTAGCCTGAGGGAGAGAGGACGTCACCTAGGCTGTCAGAGAGAGGACGTCACCTAGCCTGAGGGAGAGAGGACGTCACCTAGGCTGAGGGAGAGAGGACGTCACCTCGGCTGAGGGAGAGAGGACGTCACCTCGGCTGAGGGAGAGAGGACGTCACCTCGGCTGAGGGAGAGAGGATGTGTGAGAAATTCCTGTCCCCCATTTGTCAACGAGGGGAATAACACTTCCCGTCCCTGATGCAGATATCACATGTCCCGGTCACTAAGTTTAGTCTTTCACTAGGATCTGATTGTGTTTTTTTAACTATTTATACAGACGCTCGTAAACCACGTGTCCCAATTTGGGCTATTTTCTCCCATGTTTTCTAAAAGGTCTATTCATAGCAGCTGCTGGCTTTTGCGGTGCTGAGTCTCACGGCTGCTTGTAGGGCAGCCCTCATCGTGTCAGTAGACATATAGACTACTACTGGTTTCTGTTTGTTGACAGTCACAGACCCTTTACTGAACACACTGTTGAGACCCTCTCTCTCTCCAACTTCATTGTTCTCTCGATGTGAGATTATAAACATACTCATTTATTTATTGTCCTTCTGGGATGTGGAGACACAATATGGGCCCAGTTAGTTCCTCTCCTATTCTTGGTAAGCGAGCGGAGCAGAGCGGAGGTCTGTTTCCTGGTTGAGATTGGGCTGCTGTCAGCTGGAGGTCTGGTTCCTGGTGGGCTGGGGTCAGCTGGAGGTCTGAGAGGGGGCTGTGGTCAGCTGGAGATCTGTTTCCTGGTGGGCTGGGGTCAGGTGGAGGTCTGAAAGAGGGCTGTGGTCAGCTGGAGGTCTGGTTCCTGGTGGGCTGGGGTCAGCTGGAGGTCTGGTTCCTGGTTGATAGTGGGCTGTGGTCAGCTGGAGGTCTGGTTCCTGGTTGATAGTGGGCTGTGGTCAGCTGGAGGTCTGGTTCCTGGTTGATAGTGGGCTGTGGTCAGCTGGAGGTCTGGTTCCTGGTTGATAGTGGGCTGTGATCAGCTGGAGGTCTGGTTCCTGGTTGATAGTGGGCTGTGGTCAGCTGGAGGTCTGGTTCCTGGTGGGCTGTGGTCAGCTGGAGGTCTGGTTCCTGGTTGATAGTGGGCTGTGATCAGCTGGAGGTCTGGTTCCTGGTTAATAGTGGGCTGGGGTCAGCTGGAGGTCTGGTTCCTGGTTGATAGTGGGCTGTGGTCAGCTGGAGGTCTGGTTCCTGGTTGATAGTGGGCTGGGGTCAGCTGGAGGTCTGGTTCCTGGTTGATAGTGGGCTGGGGTCAGCTGGAGGTCTGGTTCCTGGTTGATAGTGGGCTGTGGTCAGCTGGAGGTCTGTTTCCTGGTTGATAGTGGGCTGTGGTCAGCTGGAGGTCTGGTTCTTGGTTGATAGTGGGCTGTGGTCAGCTGGAGGTCTATTTCCTGGTTGATAGTGGGCTGTGGTCAGCTGGAGGTCTGGTTCCTGGTTGATAGTGGGCTGGGGTCAGCTGGAGGTCTGGTTCCTGGTTGATAGTGGGCTGTGGTCAGCTGGAGGTCTGTTTCCTGGTGGACTGGGGTCAGCTGGAGGTCTGGTTCCTGGTTGATAGTGGGCTGTGGTTCAGCTGGAGGTCTGGTTCCTGGTTGGGCTGGGACTGAAGATGGGACTGGTACTGGTGCTGGGCTTGGTGCTTGGCTTGGTGCTGGTGCTGGGCTTGGTGTTGGACTTGGTGCTGGGCTTGGTGTTGGTCTTGGTGCTGGGATTGGTGCTGGGCTTGGTGCTGGTGTTGGGCTTGGTGCTGGTGTTGTGCTTGGTGCTGGGCTTGGTGCTGGGCTTGGTGCTGGGCTTGGTGCTGGGCTTGGTGTTGGGCTTGGTGCTGGTGTTGGGCTTGGGCTTGGTACTAGTGTTGGGCTTGGTGCTGGTGTTGGGCTTGGTGCTGGGCTTGGTGCTGGTTTTGGGCTTGGTGCTGGTGCTGGGCTTGGTGCTGGGCTTGGTACTGGTGTTGGGCTTGGTGCTGGTGCTGGGCTTGGTACTGGTGTTGGGCTTGGTGCTGTGGTTGAGGAGTCCAGGCCACACACACCTCGCCTGGCTGTCTCTGGAACACCTCTCTGACAGGGTTCGGTCCGGGACTGGAGGAAAAGAAAATGAATCAACGTTTGACAGTTTGTTTTTACTTCTTCTCGCTACTATGAAAACGAAAAGGGGAAATTGTTTTGTGAGGTGAATTTACCGACAGTGGCAGCACTAGTGGAGCCTCAGTTCCCCCTGTAATTGATGGTTAACAGCCGACATGGAAAAAATACTACAGTTTACTATAGAATACTACAGTACGTAATATATAATTTTAGAGTAAACAGTAGTATACTGCAGAAAACTATAGTAAATAACACAGTATTTAATTTGCATTATACCCTGCCCTTTTCCCACCCACATATCCCATAAGTGAGGAACTACACGCCAAGTATAGACTACGTATTGTGTTCCCAACAGGTTATAACTCTCTGTTCAGAATGCAGACCTACTTACTTACTTACTTACTTACTTACTTACTTACTTACTTACTTACTTACTTACTTACTTACTTACTTACTTACTTACTTACTTACTTACAGGTTATGGAAAAAGGTTTTTTAGTATTTCTTCAGTGGGGTTTCCTAGAGGAGATATCCTCCACTTCTATGTCAAAGATAATAAAACAAAAACACTTTAGTAAATACTACAGAAATGTCTGCATAAACACTATAGTAAATACAACAGTATACTACAGTCCGTAAAAATGAATACAGTAAATATTACAGTATACTACAGTAATGTCCGCAAAAACATTACAGTAAATACTACAGTATACTACAGTAATGTCCACAAAAACATACAACATACTACGATCTGCAAAACACTGCATTAATTACTACAGTTTATACAACAGTTTTCTTTTACGACAGTATTTAAACTATAGTTAACTGTAAATACTGCAGGACATGCTACAGTGAATACTACAGTTAACTGTAAATACTGCAGGACATACTACAGTGAATACTACAGTTAACTGTAAATATTGCAGGACATACTACAGTGAATACTATAGTTAACAGTAAATACTGCAGGACATACTACAGTGAATACTATAGTATTTTATACCATATTATAATTTAGTATTTTTTTAGTGTGGGAGAGAGAACGTCGTCCCTTTTTAAGATCACTGTCAACCTGACCCTTTTACAAGGACACAGAGCAGCCGCAATTATCGCCTTGGATGTGGCGTTGTGTTGTGTTGTTGTATGCATTCAGGATGGGTGGTGGTGGTGGTGGTGGGGGCTTGGCTAGTTTCCTCTGTAAACACACTGATACAATGCTGCCGCCTCCTACACATACTCACATACACAGCTTACGGCCACAGGAAGCAATTTGGTTGCACCTCTTTCCGATTTGGTCCCGCAGTGTTCCAGAGAATACGACTTAGTCCAGTGAGACATTCCTCCCCCTGGGAACAGGGGAAACATGAAAAAAAGGTAGGGAGAGATGGAGGAGCAGATAGTGTAGGTGACTTGTCAAGGCACATCTCCCAGGCCCGGCCCAGGCCCGAGTGGACACAGGGTGTCATTGTCACGTCCCAGTGTCGTAGGAATCCTGAGAATGTTTTTTTCCTCTCCTGCGATCTCTAATCACAAACTCACAATGTTACATATTTAATTTTCAACTGGAAAAGCAGATTTGATTTTGACAAGGTAAACAAACAACCACATCTCCCTGGCTGTCTGAATGGTGAAGGTCACTTTGGAGAAAAACAAGTTGCCTACCAACTACGGTAATATCTATCCTTCCTAACAACACAAGTGGAAAAAGGTTTTTTAAACAGAAGCAAACGGAACAAAACGGGGATAAACTTGTGAATTTGTCCAATAGAAACTCTTGTTTGCAACTGTTGAACTAATGAATACACCCTACAGCAGCAGCTAGATGCAGGCAAGAGTGTGCTGGAGGAATGAGGGCCTGGGGGTTGGAGGAGTTGTATGGGTGGGGGGAGTAGATGGCTGGGGGCTGGAGGAATGAGGGCCTGGGGGTTGGAGGAGTTGTATGGGTGGGGGGCTGGAGGAATGAGGGCCTGGGGGTTGGAGGAGTTGTATGGGTGGGGTGGGGGGTGGGGGGGGTGGATGGCTGGGGGCTGGAGGAATGAGGGCCTGGGGGTTGGAGGAGTTGTATGGGTGGGGTGGGGGTGGGGGGTAGATGGCTGGGGGCTGGATGAAATGGGGCCTTGGGGTGCTGGAGGATTTGGAGGTGGAGGGGTGGGTGGTGGGGTTCACCATGGACACAGTCCCCTTCCTGACCTTCTGACTGTTTATTTGGCTGATGAGGTCCCCTGCTTCCCATGTCTGTATACATTACATACAATCTACAATACAGCTGGTATTACTAAAACAAAGTCTCCTCTATACACTGAGTGTACAAAACATTAAGAACACTTTCCACCTGGTGTTTATGTCATGGAACATGAGAGACATCCTGAAAATCAGTCTTCTCACAAAAAAACATATTGGGTGAAAATATGTGAAAAGACGAGACTCTCACAAACACGATGGTGGTCTCCGTTCTGCTCTACGACCCCCACAAGTGTCACGGGACTCGTTTAAAGGTAACTGTACCGGTTGTAAAAAATGAATGGAAGTACGAAGGTAGTTTTGTTCCACCCAAAAAAAGGGGTTAAATGTGTGTAAAAAATATATATATATATATTTCCTGAGTTTTCTTATATCTCCTAGATTGACTGTCCTTTTTGCCATTTGTGAATGTGTTATTCAATGTGTTTCTCTGGGCTATAGAAGTAAAGACCAAATTCAATATTTTATCAATCGTTTTTTATAGATATTCTTTTATAACAATTCCATGTCAGTGTAGAACCCCCCCCCCCACCCCCCGAATACCGAGTGTGTATAGCTGCTCAGAACTCAGGCGATCAAATCAAATCCATTTTTATTTGTCACATACACATGGTTATCAGATGTTAATGCGAGTGTAGCGAAATGCTTGTGCTTCTAGTTCCGACAATGCAGTAGTAACCAACGAGTAATCTAACCTAACAATTCCACAACAACTACCTTAAACAAACAAGTGTAAAGGGATAAAGAATATGTACATAAAGATATATGAATGAGTGATGGTACAGAACGGCATAGGCAAGATGCAGTAGATGGTATCGAGTACAGTATATACATATGAGATGAGTATGTAAACAAAGTGGCATAGTTTAAAGTGGCTAGTGATACATTTATTACATAATGATGCAATAGGGTACAGTATATACATATACATTTGGGTATTATGTACAGTATAGGGAATGTTAAGCAGAGCAGAGAGATGGGCAGTAAGGGGATCCACAGATCCTGAGTTTGATCCACAGAAAGCCTAATTAACACATTGCACCCAACCTGTCATAATCACGACCGGCTCACCTGAAAATGCTGCTCTTAGCACGAGCAGCTATTTGGAGGGAGTGGAAACACTGTAACCTTGGAAACAGAGGAGAGAGAGAGAGAGAGACTTCTGGATCTGAGAGGAGCAGATAGAACAGATATCATAGTGGATTATGGGTTCTGAAGTGATGTTCCAGCAGGGTTTAGCCTAGCCATCCTGTCAGAGGCTTGATAATATTTTTCATCACACTCCTTCCTTGCAGATAAGTAGTTCAGTAGTTCACTGTCTGCCACAAGATGTCTGCTTCACCTTGGCTCACCCCTGACACCAGACAGGAGCTGAACAGTCCTACAGCTGTCTATCTCAAACCATTATAATTGAGTAGTATCATACAGTTGCTGACGCCTACTGTCCATAGAGGTCAAATGTATAAAATAGAGACATTGTTTACTCCATGTGAGACTGACAAGGTTAGAGGAATGGTAATATCTATGTGAAAAGACCATAGTAAGCTATTGATTAAAAACTGAAGCGAATAAGAGAGAGAGAGGAACGCTGATCTCTCTTCCTTCCACAGTCTGAGCCAGATAAGACGTACACCTGATGCCAGCACCCGAGAGAGAGAGAGAGAGAGAGAGAGAGAGAGAGAGAGAGAGAGGAATGCAGATCTCTCTTCCTCCCACAGTCTGAGCCAGATAAGACGTACACCTGATGCTAGCACCCAAGAGAGAGAGAGAGATAGAGAGAGGAATGCAGATCTCTCTTCCTCCCAAAGTCTGAGCCATATAAGATGTACATCTGATGCCAGCACCCGAGAGAGAGAGAGAGAGAGAGAGAGAGAGAGAGAGAGAGAGAGAGAGAGAGAGAGAGAGAGAGAGAGAGAGAGAGAGAGAGAGAGAGAGAGAGAGAGAGAGAGAGAGAGAGAGAGAGAGAGAGAGAGAGAGAGAGAGACAGAGACAGAGACAGAGACAGAGACAGACAGACAGACAGACAGACAGACAGAGAGAGAGAGAGAGAGAGAGAGAGAGAGAGAGAGAGAGAGAGAGAGAGAGAGAGAGAGACAGACAGACAGACAGACAGACAGACAGACAGACAGACAGACAGACAGACAGACAGACAGACAGAGACAGACGGAGAGAGAGAGAGAGAGAGAGAGAGAGAGAGAGAGAGACAGAGAGACAGAGACAGAGACACAGACAGACAGACAGACAGAGAGAGAGAGAGAGAGAGAGAGAGAGAGAGAGAGAGAGAGAGTAACCAGACACCAGCCTGTTGTGCAGCGGGGGGAGAATATAGCCAGAGATACAGATTTAGGAACTTAATTTGATCACCCGGTTGCAGGGGAAATGTAAAACTTGTAGTGTATTTGAGGTTTAAAAAGGCTTCTGAGGGGCCACCTGAGTGACACAGCGGTTTAAGACACTGCATCGCAGTGCTAGAGGCGTTACCACAGACCCGGGCTCATTCCCGGGCTGTGCCACAACCGGCCGTGGCCGGGAGTCCCATAGGAAGGCACAATTTGCCCAGCGTCGTCCGGTTTTGGCAGAGGGTTTGACCGGGGGACTTTACTTGGCTCATCGCGCTCTAGCGACTCCTTGTGGCGGGCCGGGCGCCTGCTGGCTGACCCCGGTTGACAGTTGAACTGTGTTTCTTCCGACTCATTGGTGAGGCTGGCTTCCGGGTTAAGCTGGGGAGTGTTAAGGAGCGCGGTTAGGCGGTCAAGGTTTGGGAACACACAAGACTCCACCTTCGCCTCTCCCAAGCCCATTGGGGAGTTGCAGCGATGAGACAAGATTGAAATTGGGAAGAAAAAGTCTTCTGAAGTTTACAATTTCTACTTAGAATTTTCAGAATTGATTTTCCCTTACAAAAATATCCATTTACTATGATCCACATAATATTTCACATTTCCTGTTGCTGCAGGATCATTTTTCTGCTGTAGGAAACTGGCTCACATCTGTAGATCAGTGGGCATAGCCTCCTCCCTCATACAGCTGCACCTGTACACAGATATGCATGGAGAGGTGGGGGAGAGAGATGAGTGGAGAGGTGGGGGAGAGAGATGAGTGGAGAGGTGGGGGAGAGAGATGAGTGGAGAGGTGGGGGAGAGAGATGAGTGGAGAGGTGGGGGAGAGAGATGAGTGGAGAGGTGGGGGAGAGAGATGAGTGGAGAGGTGGGGGAGAGAGATGAGTGGAGAGGGGGGGGAGAGAGATGAGTGGAGAGGTGGGGGAGAGAGATGAGTGGAGAGGTGGGGGAGAGAGATGAGTGGAGATGTGGGGGAGAGAGATGAGTGGAGAGGTGGGGGGGAGAGATGAGTGGAGAGGTGGGGGAGAGAGATGAGTGGAGATGTGGGGAGAGAGATGAGTGGAGAGGTGGGGGAGAGAGATGAGTGGAGATGTGGGGGAGAGAGATGAGTGGAGAGGTGGGGGAGAGAGATGAGTGGAGATGTGGGGGAGAGAGATGAGTGGAGAGGTGGGGGAGAGAGATGAGTGGAGAGGTGGGGGAGAGAGATGAGTGGAGATGTGGGGGAGAGAGATGAGTGGAGATGTGGGGGAGAGAGATGAGTGGAGAGGTGGGGGAGAGAGATGAGTGGAGATGTGGGGGAGAGAGATGAGTGGAGAGGTGGGGGAGAGAGATGAGTGGAGAGGTGGGGGAGAGAGATGAGTGGAGAGGTGGGGGAGAGAGATGAGTGGAGAGGTGGGGGAGAGAGATGAGTGGAGAGGTGGGGGAGAGAGATGAGTGGAGAGGTGGGGGAGAGAGATGAGTGGAGAGGTGGGGGAGAGAGATGAGTGGAGAGGTGGGGGAGAGAGATGAGTGGAGAGGGGGGGGAGAGAGATGAGGGGAGAGGTGGGGGAGAGAGATGAGTGGAGAGGTGGGGAGAGAGATGAGTGGAGAGGTGGGGGAGAGAGATGAGTGGAGAGGTGGGGGAGAGAGATGAGTGGAGAGGTGGGGAGAGAGATGAGTGGAGAGGTGAGATGAGTGGAGATGTGGGGAGAGAGATGAGTGGAGAGGTGGGGGAGAGAGATGAGTGGAGAGGTGGGGGAGAGAGATGAGTGGAGAGGTGGGGGAGAGAGATGAGTGGAGAGGTGGGGAGAGAGATGAGTGGAGAGGTGGGGGAGAGAGATGAGTGGAGAGGTGGGGGGAGAGAGATGAGTGGAGAGGTGGGGAGAGAAATGAGTGGAGATGTGGGGGAGAGAGATGAGTGGAGAGGTGGGGGAGAGAGATGAGTGGAGAGGTGGGGGGAGAGAGATGAGTGGAGAGGTGGGGAGAGAGATGAGTGGAGATGTGGGGGAGAGATGAGTGGAGAGGTGGGGGAGAGAGATGAGTGGAGAGGTGGGGGAGAGTGATGAGTGGAGAGGTGGGGGAGAGAGATGAGTGGAGAGGTGGGGGAGAGAGATGAGTGGAGAGGTGGGGGAGATAGATGAGTGGAGAGGTGGGGGAGAGAGATGAGTGGAGAGGTGGGGGAGAGAGATGAGTGGAGAGGTGGGGGGAGAGAGATGAGTGGAGATGTGGGGGGAGAGAGATGAGTGGAGAGGTGGGGGAGAGAGATGAGTGGAGAGGTGGGGGAGAGAGATGAGTGGAGAGGTGGGGGGAGAAGATGAGTGGAGAGGTGGGGGAGAGAGATGAGTGGAGAGGTGGGGGAGAGAGATGAGTGGAGAGGTGGGGGAGAGAGATGAGTGGAGAGGTGGGGGAGAGAGATGAGTGGAGAGGTGGGGGAGAGAGATGAGTGGAGAGGTGGGGGAGAGAGATGAGTGGAGAGGTGGGGGGAGAGATGAGTGGAGAGGTGGGGGAGAGAGATGAGTGGAGAGGTGGGGGGAGAGAGATGAGTGGAGAGGTGGGGGAGAGAGATGAGTGGAGAGGTGGGGGAGAGAGATGAGTGGAGAGGTGGGGAGAGAGATGAGTGGAGAGGTGGGGGAGAGAGATGAGTGGAGAGGTGGGGGAGAGAGATGAGTGGAGAGGTGGGGGAGAGAGATGAGTGGAGAGGTGGGGGAGAGAGATGAGTGGAGAGGTGGGGGAGAGAAATGAGTGGAGAGGTGGGGAGAGAGATGAGTGGAGAGGTGGGGAGAGAGATGAGTGGAGAGGTGGGGGAGAGAGATGAGTGGAGAGGTGGGGGAGAGAGATGAGTGGAGAGGTGGGGAGAGAGATGAGTGGAGAGGTGGGGAGAGAGATGAGTGGAGAGGTGGGGGAGAGAGATGAGTGGAGAGGTGGGGGAGAGAGATGAGTGGAGAGGTGGGGGAGAGAGATGAGTGGAGAGGTGGGGAAGAGAGATGAGTGGAGATGTGGGGGAGAGAGATGAGTGGAGAGGTGGGGGGTCTTTGCTAGCATCTTTGACATCACCTGCTGGCATAGTTTCCAAACCATGAAACTATGCTATTTTAGGTGCTCAGCAGTCAAAGTTATTGATATAAACTCAAATTGAGCAATTCTCTTTTGTTATGCAAGATATTTTGGAGGACGGTAACTAGCCTATTAGGTGTAACAAAAGATTGTATCTATATAGTATCTTTCTTTTTGTGTAAGACAGTGTAACAAATGTGTGGTGTATTTAAAATTCTGTAGCATATACCGCAGGGATATTCTGGGTGGACTGCATATCTAGCGTGGACATGGTGTGCTGCCTGGGTTTTCAGCCATGTGGCCGAATGATCCACGTGAGTAGAATGTCTCTGCAGTGCGTTCTCTCTCTCTCTCTCTCTCTCTCTCTCTCTCTCTCTCTCTCTCTCTCTCTCTCTCTCTCTCTCTCTCTCTCGTTAACCAACAGGCTCCAGCTCCATCCAATATGATTTCTTATCACGTCTGAGTCTGAGGAATGGAAGGATGAGTCTACAACATGTCAGCCTGGTCTGAGAGGGAGACACACATTTATCTGGTTATGAAATGTGTTTTTGTCTGCTGGCACCACACAGACACTTGGCTGAAATCAGGTTATGCTCTTTGCTAAAGTTGTCTTCAAAGTTTTCTTTTCCTCTATCCTCCGACCCATAGGGATGATTATTTATAGTCTCTACTCCTATAGGGATTATTGTATCTAGTCTCTACTCCTATAGGGATTATTATTTATAGTCTCTACTCCTATAGGGATGATTATTTATAGTCTCTACTCCTGTAGGGATGATTATTTATAGTCTCTACTCCTATAGGGATGATTATTTATAGTCTCTACTCCTATAGGGATTATTATATCTAGTCTCTACTCCTATAGGGATGATTATTTATTGTCTCTACTCCTATAGGGATGATTATGTATTGTCTCTACTCCTATAGGGATGATTATTTCTAGTCTCTACTCCTATAGGGATGATTATTTATAGTCTCTACTCCTATAGGGATTATTGTATCTAGTCTCTACTCCTATAGGGATTATTATTTATAGTCTCTACTCCTATAGGGATGATTATTTATAGTCTCTACTCCTATAGGGATGATTAATTATAGTCTCTACTCCTATAGGGATTATTATATCTAGTCTCTACTCCTATAGGGATGATTATTTATTGTCTCTACTCCTATAGGGATGATTATTTATTGTCTCTACTCCTATAGGGATGATTATTTCTAGTCTCTACTCCTATAGGGATTATTATATCTAGTCTCTACTCCGATAGGGAGGATTATATCTAGTCTCTACACCTACAGGGATGATTATATATAGTCTCAACTCCAATAGGGATGATTATATATAGTCTCTACTCCTATAGGGATGATTATTCTATGGCTACTAATAGTTATGTTCTATGGTCCAGGATACTAATAGTTATGTTCTATGGTCCAGGATACTAATAGGTATGTTCTATGGTCCAGGATACTAATAGGTATGTTCTATGGTCCAGGATACTAATAGGTATGTTCTATGGTCCAGGATACTAATAGTTATGTTCTATGGTCCAGGATACTAATAGTTATGTTCTATGGTCCAGGATACTAATAGTTATGTTCTATGGTCCAGGATACTAATAGTTATGTTCTATGGTCCAGGATACTAATAGTTATGTTCTATGGTCCAGGATACTAATAGATATGTTCTATGGTCCAGGATACTAATACTGTAGGTATGTTCTATGGTCCAGGATACTAATAGATATGTTCTATGGTCCAGGATACTAATAGGTATGTTCTATGGTCCAGGATACTAATAGTTATGTTCTATGGTCCAGGATACTAATAGATATGTTCTATGGTCCAGGATACTAATAGTTATGTTCTATGGTCCAGGATACTAATAGGTATGTTCTATGGTCCAGGATACTAATAGATATGTTCTATGGTCCAGGATACTAATAGTTATGTTCTATGGTCCAGGATACTAATAGTTATGTTCTATGGTCCAGGATACTAATAGTTATGTTCTATGGTCCAGGATACTAATAGTTATGTTCTATGGTCCAGGATACTAATAGATATGTTCTATGGTCCAGGATACTAATAGTTATGTTCTATGGTCCAGGATACTAATAGGTATGTTCTATGGTCCAGGATACTAATAGTTATGTTCTATGGTCCAGGATACTAATAGTTATGTTCTATGGTCCAGGATACTAATAGTTATGTTCTATGGTCCAGGATACGGGCCACGTGTGACAAAGACACTGACAGACGTGTCCCTGTTTGTCTTGTCTAACTCTCAGTCTGTCTATACAGCGGTGAACAGCAAGTGCCAAAGAGTACATCCCCCGAATGGAGGGAGCAGTTTAAAAAGGATCATCCTGGAGCATTTTGTCTGTTTTGCAGATGACCCTCCTCTGTGAAGCACCCTGAGGCAGAATGGAGGCTGACACTAAACAGGGGCTCAGCTTCCTGCCTCTCACTCTCCCCTGGCTACTGGTTAATTACACTGCCTTCCACTGCAACAAAGAGCAGCGTTTCTCTCAATTCAAATATATTAATCCTTTAATTTGCAGACGGTCGGTGTACGCGATTGGGGGAACGGGGCTGGGGAGTGTGTGTGTTCCTTATCTCACACTGATGAGACTGATGGCAGAGGTTGAGCCCAGTGGATGGTGTGTGTGTGTGTGTGTGTGTGTGTGTGTGTGTGTGTGTGTGTGTGTGTGTGTGTGTGTGTGTGTGTGTGTGTGTGTGTGTGTGTGTGTGTGTGTGTGTGTGTGTGTGTGTGTGTGTGTGTGTGAGCCCAGTGAATGGTCAGAGTGAGGATTCTTGTAGTATGGGGTCTCCAAAAATGTGAATCCCCACATTCTGGGGAACTGTGTTGGGGGTGGGGACTGACCTCAATGACACCCCCATGACACCTGTTGACCCAGAATGGTACTGCACTGCAGCATAAGGAAAGGCTGCAGACGCAGCGCTGCAGGTAGGTAGTCAGGTTACCGGGACAACTATATCCCAGCCTCCATCAGAACACATGGTCTGACGTATCACAGTCCACAGAGGCACTCCAATCCCAACTCCCTAACCAGGCCATGAGCCAAGAGTTGATGCGCTCCAGACCCAACTCCTTAACCAGGCCACGAGTCGAGAGGAGAGGAGCTTCTGTCTCGACTCCCTAACCAGGCCACGAGTCGAGAGGAGAGGAGAGGAGCTTCGGTCCCAACTCCCTAACCAGGCCACGACCCTAGAGGAGAGGAGCTTCGGTCCCAACTCTCTAACCAGGCCACGAGTCGAGAGGAGAGGAGCTTCGGTCCCATCTCCCTAACCAGGCCACGAGTCGAGAGGAGAGGAGCTTCGCTCCCAACTCCCTAACCAGGCCACGAGTCGAGAGTTGATGCGCTCCAGACCCAACTCCCTAACCAGGCCACGAGTCGAGAGTTGATGCGCTCCAGACCCAACTCCCTAACCAGGCCACGAGTCGAGAGTTGATGCGCTCCAGACCCAACTCCCTAACCAGGCCACGGGTCGAGAGGAGAGGAGCTCCGGTCCCAACTCCCTACCCAGGCCACGAGTCGAGAGTTGATGCGCTCCAGACCCAACTCCCTAACCAGGCCACGAGTCGAGAGTTGATGCGCTCCAGACCCAACTCCCTAACCAGGCCACGAGTCGACAGGAGAGGAGCTCCGGTCCCAACTCCCTAACCAGGCCACGAGTCGAGAGGAGAGGAGCTCCGGTCCCAACTCCCAAACCAGGCCACGAGTCGAGAGGAGAGGAGCTCCGGTCCCAACTCCCTAACCAGGCCACGAGTCGAGAGTTGATGCGCTCCAGACCCAACTCCCTAACCAGGCCACGAGTCGAGAGGCGAGGAGCTCCGGTCCCAACTCCCTAACCAGGCCACGAGTCGAGAGGAGAGGAGCTTCGGTCCCAACTCCCTAACCAGGCCACGAGTCGAGAGGAGAGGAGCTCCGGTCCCAACTCCCTAACCAGGCCACGAGTCGAGAGGAGAGGAGCTTCGGTCCCAACTCCCTAACCAGGCCACGAGTCAAGAGGAGAGGAGCTCCGGTCCCAACTCCCTAACCAGGCCACGAGTCGAGAGTTGATGCGCTCCAGACCCAACTCCCTAACCAGGCCACGAGTCGAGAGGAGAGGAGCTCCGGTCCCAACTCCCTAACCAGGCCACGAGTCGAGAGGAGAGGAACTTCGGTCCCAACTCCCTAACCAGGCCACGAGGCGAGAGGAGAGGAGCACCGGTCCCAACTCCCTAACCAGGCCACGAGTCGAGAGGAGAGGAACTTCGGTCCCAACTCCCTAACCAGGCCACGAGTTGAGAGGAGTCTGAGGCATAGGAATAACATATTATCCATGACTGTTTTCTTATTGTTTGCCATGCCTCCATTGTACTGTGTTATATATTGATATTTATATTCAGACCCCTTGACTTTTTCCACATTTTATTACCTTACAGCCTTATTCTGAAATGGATTAAAACACTTTTTTTCATTGTCGATCTACAAACAATACCCCATAATGACATCACAATACCCCATAATGACATCACAATACCCCATAATGACATCACAATACCTCATAATGACAAAGCGAAAACAGGTTTGTAGAAATGTTCGCAAATTCATAAAAAATGTAAAACAGAAGTACCTTATTTACATTAGTATTCAGACCCTTTGCTATGAGACTCAAAATTGAGCTCAGGTGCATCCTATTTTCATTGATCATTCTTGATCAACTTGATTGGTCCACCTGTGGTAAATTCAATTGTTTGGACATGATTTGGAAAGGCACACACCTGTCTATATAAGGTCCCACAGTTGACAGTGCATGTCAGAGCAAAAACCAACCCACGAGGTCGAAGGAATTGTCCGTAGAGCTCCGACACAGGATTGTGTCAAGGCGCAGATCTGGGGAAGGGTACCAAAACATTTTGACCTCATTGAAGGTCCCCAAGAACACAGTGGCCTCCATCATTCTTAAATGGAAGAAGTTTGGAACCACCAAGACGGTTCCTAGAGCTGGCCGCCCGGCCAATCTGAGCAATCGGGAGAGAAGAGCCTTGGTCAGGGAGGTGATGAAGAACCCGAGGTTCACTCTGTTAGAGATCCAGAGTTCCTCTGTTGAGATGTGAGAAACTTCCAGAAGGACAACCATCTCTGCATCACTCCATCAATCAGGCCTTTATGGTAGAGCGGCCTGATGGAAGCCACTCCTCAGTAAAAGGCACACGACAGCCTGCTTGGAGTTTGTCAAAAGAAACAAGATTCTCTGGTCTGATGAAACCAATATTGAACTCTTTGGCCTGAATGCCAAGCGTTACGTCTGGAGGAAACCTGGCACCATCCCTACGGATAAGCATGGTGATGGCAGCACCATGCTGTGGGGATGTTTTTCAGTGGCAGGGACTGGGAGACTAGTCAAGATTGAGGGAAAGATGAAAGGAGCAAAGTACAGAGTGATCCTTGATGAAAACGTGCTCCAGAGCGCTCAGGACCTAAGATTGGGGCGAAGGTTCACCTTCCAACAGGGCAACGACCCTAAGCACACAGCCAAGACAACACAGGAGTGGCTTTGGGACAAGTCTCTGAATGTCCTTGTGTGGCCCAGGTAGAGCCCGGACTTGAACCCATTCGAACATCTCTGGAGAGACCTGAAAATAGCTGTGCAGCAAAGCTCCCCATCCAACCTGACAGAGTTTGAGAGGATCTGCAGAGAAGAATGGGAGAAAGTCCCCAAATAAAGGTGTGCCAAGCTTGTAGCGTTATACCCAGGAAGACTTCAGGCTATATTTGCTGCCAAAGGTGCTTCAACAAAGTACTGAATAAAGGGTCTGAATACTTATGTAAATGTCATATAATGTCAAGGGGTCTGAATACTTTCCGAATGCACTGTCTGCTGCTGTATTTTTAGGTTTCCATTATGCAAGCAGAGGTGTTCAAATCCATGACGTTCCAGACCTTGTGAAAGCTATTCCTAAATGTCCTCATTCACTCTGTTTATTTTCCTTCCCTTCCCCTTAGTCACAACATCCCACTGACCACCAGTTGTTTCCTTCCTCTTAGTCACAACATCCCACTGACCACCAGCTGTTTCCTTCCTCTTAGTCACAACATCCCACTGACCACCAGCTGTTTCCTTCCTCTTAGTCACAACATCCCACTGACTGCCAGTTGTTTCCTTCCTCTTAGTCACAACATCCCACTGACTGCCAGTTGTTTCCTTCCTCTTAGTCACAACATCCCACTGACTGCCAGTTGTTTCCTTCCTTTTAGTCACAACATCCCACTGACTGCCAGTTGTTTCCTTCCCCTTAGTCACAACATCCCACTGACTGCCAGCTGTTTCCTTCCCCTTAGTAGCAAACACCAGGGCACTAAACACCAGGGTACTAAACACCAGGGTACTAAACACCAGGGTATTAAACACCAGGGCACTAAACACCAGGGTACTAAACACCAGGGTACTAAACAACAGGACACTAAACACCAGGGTACTAAACACTAGGGCACTAAACACCAGGGTACTAAACACCAGGGAACTAAACACCAGGGTACTAAACACCAGGGTACTAAACACCAGGGTACTAAACACCAGGGTACTAAACACCAGGGCACTAAACACCAGGGTACTAAACACCAGGGTACTAAACACCAGGGCACTAAACACCAGGGTACTAAACACTAGGGCACTAAACACCAGGGTACTAAACACCAGGGAACTAAACACCAGGGAACTAAACACCAGGGTACTAAACACCAGGGTACTAAACACCAGGGTACTAAACACCAGGGCACTAAACACCAGGGTACTAAACACCAGGGTACTAAACACCAGGGCACTAAACACCAGGGTACTAAACACTAGGGCACTAAACACCAGGGTACTAAACACCAGGGTACTAAACACCAGGGCACTAAACACCAGGGTACTAAACACCAGGGCACTAAACACCAGGGTACTAAACACCAGGGTACTAAACACCAGGGCACTAAACACTAGGGTACTAAACACCAGGGCACTAAACACCAGGGAACTAAACACCAGGGCACTAAACACCAGGGAACTAAACACCAGTGCACTAAACACTAGGGTACTAAACACCAGGGCACTAAACACCAGGGTACTAAACACCAGGGTACTAAACACCAGGGCACTAAACACCAGGGCACTAAACACCATGGCACTAAACACGAGGGTACTAAACACCAGGGCACTAAACACCAGGGAACTAAACACCAGGCTACTAAACACCAGGGAACTAAACACCAGTGCACTAAACACTAGGGTACTAAACACCGGGGCACTAAACACCATGGAACTAAACACCAGGGAACTAAACACCAGGGCACTAAACACTAGGGTACTAAACACCGGGGCACTAAACACTAGGGTACTAAACACCGGGGCACTAAACACCAGGGCACTAAACACTAGGTACTAAACACCAGGGAACTAAACACCAAGGTACTAAACACCAGGGCACTAAACACCAGGGAACTAAACACCAGTGCACTAAACACTAGGGTACTAAACACCAGGGCACTAAACACCAGGGTACTAAACACCAGGGTACTAAACACCAGGGTACTAAACACCAGGGCACTAAACACCAGGGAACTAAACACCAGGGTACTAAACACCAGGGAACACCAGGGTACTAAACACCATGGAACTAAACACCAGGGAACTAAACACCAGGGCACTAAACACTAGGGTACTAAACACCGGGGCACTAAACACTAGGGTACTAAACACCGGGGCACTAAACACCAGGGCACTAAACACTAGGTACTAAACACCAGGGAACTAAACACCAAGGTACTAAACACCAGGGTACTAAACACCAGGGAACTAAACACCAGGGTACTAAACACCAGGGAACTAAACACCAGGGAACTAAACACCAGGGAACTAAACACCAGGATACTAAACACCGGGGCACTAAACACCAGGGTACTAAACACCAGGGAACTAAACACCAGGGTACTAAACCCCGGGGCACTAAACACCAGGGAACTAAACACCAGGGAACTAAACACTACGTACTAAACACCAGGGTACTAAACGCCGGGGCACTAAACACCAGGGAACTAAACACCAGGAAACTAAACACCAGGGTACTAAACACCGGGGCACTAAACACCAGGGTACTAAACACCAGGGAACTAAACACCAGGGAACTAAACACTAGGTACTAAACACCAGGGCACTAAACACCGGGGCACTAAACACCAGGGAACTAAACACCAGGGAACTAAACACCGGGGCACTAAACACCAGGGAACTAAACACCAGGGCACTAAACACTAGGGTACTAAACACCGGGGCACTAAACACCAGGGCACTAAACACTAGGTACTAAACACCAGGGAACTAAACACCAAGGTACTAAACACCAGGGTACTAAACACCAGGGAACTAAACACCAGGGTACTAAACACCAGGGAACTAAACACCAGGGAACTAAACACCAGGGAACTAAACACCAGGATACTAAACACCGGGGCACTAAACACCAGGGTACTAAACACCAGGGAACTAAACACCAGGGTACTAAACACCGGGGCACTAAACACCAGGGAACTAAACACCAGGGAACTAAACACTAGGTACTAAACACCAGGGTACTAAACGCCGGGGCACTAAACACCAGGGAACTAAACACCAGGGAACTAAACACCAGGGTACTAAACACCGGGGCACTAAACACCAGGGTACTAAACACCAGGGAACTAAACACCAGGGAACTAAACACTAGGTACTAAACACCAGGGTACTAAACACCGGGGCACTAAACACCAGGGAACTAAACACCAGGGAACTAAACACCAGGGCACTAAACACCAGGGAACTAAACACTAGGGTACTAAACACCAGGGTACTAAACACCAGGGAACTAAACACCAGGGAACTAAACACCAGGGAACTAGACACTAGGTACTAAACACCAGGAAACTAAACACCAGGGTACTAAACACCAGGGTACTAAACACCGGGGAACTAGACACTAGGTACTAAACACCAGGGAACTAAACACCAGGGTACTAAACACCAGGGTACTAAACACCAGGGCACTAAACACCAGGGTACTAAACACCAGGGTACTAAACACCAGGGCACTAAACACCAGGGTACTATTTAGGGCCAATCAATGTAATTCATGTTCCATTTGTGTGTTGGTGGAGAGAGGACAAAGAAGTACTGCAGCAGCCTCCTGCTCTGAACAAGCAGTGCTGCCGCCACAGAGAGTATTCATCTGAAACAACAAAAAGTGAATGTACTTTATTTTGCTGAATGTAATTTCCTGAGATAAGGATGACTTAAAAAATGTATATTTAACATGTTGGTCATTGATCAATTTGAATGAACAACACCACCATGAGAAATGGTTTGGTTGAACAACAAGATGACGAAATGTGATCCTGGATCATTCGAAATATTTCTTTGCCCTCAAACAACAACCACAGAAGAGAAAGATGTCCTCCATGCAAGGCATGCAACCACCATGTCAATCATGAACAAGCTCCCACACTCAGAAAATGTTGTCAAATCCATGGTGATAATACTGGGGTTATGCTGATGTGTTTGTCATGCAAAACTGAATGACTGGACTGTTGTGTACCAAGCTAAAGGCAATACTAGGCTTCCTTCCTGCCTCCAGGGTCAGGATACAACTATTTATTTATACTAGTCTCTGCTAAAAAAAAAAACATTTCATTATTACTTTGAATCTACACTATATTTAAACAAATTAATTTGTGCAATTTGGAAATCAATTTGGAAATCATAGTTAGAATAAATATTGATACAAATGATAAATTAAAGATGCATCTGCTGCCTATCATTTTATCTGGTAGTTTTATAGCCAACTTGGCAGATAAGAGTTTTAATTACAATTTACTATGAACATTTAAAAAATATATACATGTTTATGAACACGTGCCGGCTGGAGTAATAGAAATAACTCCAAATCATTCATTTTAAATTGTCTATCATCTCCGAATGATTGCGTTTTTTTTGTCGTTCTAATAATATTTTTGGTTGGGTGACACAAAGAGAATTTTGTTAGGCTCATGGATGGGCTTTGTATAGTGCAATACACTCCAATCCGCACTAGCCAACGGTTCTCGCACTAGCTCTAGTCCGTGTTTTCCAACGTCCCCTATCTGCCCCAGCTGACTGGCAGTACTTGTTTACTGGTGGATAGACACAGAAAGAGACGAAAAGGGGGGAACCTGAAAGAGGTACGGTTTACGGGGATCGAAGTTTTTCCACACTTCGAAGCAATGTGTTGGAAGCGGCGATTATTATTTGTTTAATGGCTACAAGTAACGTTCGCTGTAATCACGTTTATTGTTTATGGGTGTTTTCATTTTTGTCGTGGCGTGACTGAAGGAGTTCAGAGGAAGGTCGTTGAAAAAGCTGTCCGCGTTTTTTCCTTTTCCTGCATGAATCCAAATGAGTTCCTGGGGATGTGTTCGTGTTTTTATTCCCTACGTCTTAAAAGGTGTTCTTGCTGTGATTACTGCGAAGAAGTGGAAATACTTGGGAGGTGCATGAACCACTCAATCAGCGACCTGTGGATTACAGCAAGATATAGCCAACTCGATCCCATTACTATAACTAGTTAATGTTAGCTAGTTAGGTTATTGGGTTGATAGACATTCGGCTAAAAACAACTGGGGATTTTTTTGGGAAAGACGGGGACACATATTTCGACATTACTACTAAGCATTTAAAAATGGTTTTTTGCTTTATTATATGAAAATACGGTCTCTGAGTGTTTTACCAAAAGCACGACCGCCCATAGCTAATTCCATGTATTTTCAACATTGTAACCTCTTTTGTCGTGGAATGAGTCCGTAGTTAGTATCCCGACTTGTTCCTCTTTACTAGTTTAGTTTGCACTGTGGGATTTATTTTTCTCGAATCGGAAGACTTTTTATATAGAACAGATGAAAGTGACCTACCCCTTATAATTGTGGAGAAAATGAAGCTTTTTATTCGCAAATGTATCGCCAGAACCCAAGATCACGTTATTTAGTGGTCATTTGTTTCAGGGATAATCCAAAATCACCAAAATTAGCTGGGAAGATATCAAGATAACGTTACAACCACATTGGACCCCCCCGGCCCCTTTTGAAGGGGGGCTAACTGGACTAGTTCTCGTGTCTCTCTTTTTTTTGAATATTTGTTTGTGTTTTCATTTCTTTTAAACAAACTTTGGATATCTTCAAAACAACCCCCACGTTTTTGGATGCACTAAAAATAAGAGAAAACAATCGAAGTCACAATGCGGCTTGGGACCTCAGCGGCTGTTTTGGTTACTTTTATCTACATGGTGTGTCATGGTGGGCTAACACATGGAGAAAGTAAGTATAGCTATATTCTAAATGCAATACTGGTTAATGATTCATGTGACTCACTCTCTACACACCACCCATCCTACCATCATTGTAGGCACCGAATTTCATGTGTTCGTTATTCCCATGGAAAAAAATACGTTTTAATTTAAATGAGGGATTCAATGCAGTGGTCACTGAAACCATATGTTTGTTTGACCATTTTTACCATGAGACTTTTGCCTAAATTATGGTAAACACATTTGCGTCCCATGGTGTTTTTACAAATATTTGTTAGCAAAGTTATAAAAAATTAGCCATGGCCACTCTTAAAATATATTATTGAGGCCTGTCATGGATGCGTCAACCCGAGGGCCAGATTAGCTCCTGATATGGACTAGGGTGGTCTGTTGCAGAAAATCTAAACAGGAAATGGTCTAATTCGCTTGCACGCGTAGGCCCCTTCATGGCGACTTGCTACGCACACTCACGTTGTAGCTGGAAATGTAAACACATTTAGCCAACGTTATGAAGGTCCATGAAATCCCCATACATGCAGGATTAATAACAAACACTATGCCCATCTCTCAGAAGAAATGCCTGAAATAATGTTCACATTCACACGCTCACCATGTGTCGGACAATTACTGTGAGTGTGAGGATGTTTATTACTATGGAGGAAACAAAACAAGATTCCAGGCACCCTATAACTATATCTCCTATTTCTTGTTTTATGATACACTTTGTTTGAAAAACAAGGCGTATCATGGTGGCATGTGCAACCATTACATTTTTAAAGTATACAGGCTCTATCCTTTAGCTTTATTGCAGCATAAAAATATAGAACCCACTCTGTAGTGCCTTCATAGCTGCTGTTGTACGTTTTCCCTGTGTATTGATCCAAACCTTTTCAGCTCAGAATTCAAGACATTTCTCACAGCATACCATATACTTATGTCGCTATAATCCTGTCCTCTAATTCAGTCTTTTGGGCTGTAGTCCATGCCTGTAGTTAAGTTGGGCTCCCGTAGTGGCACAAGCGGTCTAAGGCACTGCGTCTCAGTGTTAGAGGCGTCAGACCCTGGTTCGATTCCAGACTGTATCTCAACCAGCCGTGATTGGGAGTCCCATAGGGCGATGCACAATTGGCCCAGCGTTGTTAGCGTTTTGGCCGGGGTAGGCCGTCATTGTAAATAAGAATTTGTTCTTAATTAACTGGCTTGCCTAGTTAAATAAATGTTATTTGAACATGTCTGAAACATGAAACATGTTGTTTCATCCTAAAGATGGAATAGTTTGAATATTGAACTGCAGGATTAAAAACAATATTTTGAACTGCTCAACTATGCAATTACAATAAGAAGAAACAAAGCTTAACAACTGTTGCTGTTGTATTTAGTCTGTTTTTAAGGTTACTACCTTTGCTCTGCAAACTTGGCCTACTTTATAATGTAAAGGGGCTGGCTAATGGCTTACTGTACTCCGAGCTTCACTGGAACTATTTCATTTTAAACATCTGAAGTCACCAGAATAATACATATTTGTAAAAAACAACATACACAGGCACACCATATTAGGTGGATTACCAGACAACTGTGAAATAAGTGTGGTCAAATGTACCATTCCATTCAGTAGATGTTCTTAGCATGACTCGGAGCCATGCACAATTATGAAGACATGGTACAAGATAAAGTGCCTCACCAGACTCTACATATTTTCCCAAAAAGTTTTCTAGTAAAATTGAATATTTCCCTTTATGAGTGTGTCTGAAGTAGCTATTTTTAGTCTTGGCTGTGGTATTTTGTTTTGTGCTACACCCAAAATGTAACCTCATGAAAATATCTAACTTAAAATCTTTACACATTTCTCTATAGCTACCTGTTACACCTTGGTATGTTGATTTGAAACAAATAAAAAGTTAATGGACATTTTAGCTAGCTTGCTGTGGCTAACAATTTTGTCCTGGGAGATAAAACATTGGGTTGTTGGTTGTTAATTTACCTCGACTGAATGTTGTCCTCTTGTTGCTGGGTATTTGTAGAACTTTGACCTGGAGTCCTATCAGCTTCAGTGTCATAACCCTAACCTTTTGACCTGGAGGCATACAAAATTGGGTTTCTCTACTAGAACGATTAATCCATAGATAAATGGGAGAATCATAGTTTTAACTTTGATTAATCTCTTGTTCATTTTTCATCACTCACGTGGGTTTATATGCTTGTGAAACCAATGAGTAGATGGGGGGTTGGTCATCGTAAATAGATCCAAGTTTTATTTTAGCTTATCAGCAACGCAGGTGTTCATTGACACTGCAGTGTAATTAAATGATTGAATAATGTACCGTAAACCGCACTCAACATGGCCAGTCTGGTTTCCCTGTTCCAGCGATGCTCTGTTTGCTTCTCTGCAAGGCTGAGACATAACTACTAACAGATCTACTTTAGAACATTCTAGAACATAAGAGTCCATTTGTTAACATTAGGCTAGTAGGGATTACTGTGATGGCTCAATGAAGGGAACACATCTCAATGTCTCTCTTTTATATTTAGATAAACTTAAAGCTCACACACAAGATTGTCAAACGTTTGCCTGCCAACAGTACTTAGCACATCTGAACAGTGTGTCGGCAGTCGCTCTCTTTTGTGTTCACACAGCAAAGACCTTGGAAGTCGTCAGTCACTTGTTAAAATACTCCAAACCAGAAGGTGGCAGTTGCGTTGTTTGGCAATGCATATCCATGCGTATTGCTTATGGTCTAGAGTCTAAGCTATCTATCTGTGTTAATTTTGTTGATAACAGCCAGGTGGCCACAGCTAGATGACAACAAAGAAACAATTTAATTCACTCTCCATTATCTCATACTGCCAGTGCCAGCCCATAGCCAAATGTTTAGCCAGCTAGCTAATGTTAGGGACACCCCCTTACCCTTTTGTTTGTTTGAGGTTCATGCCCTCTGATTGGCTCAAAGTCAAGTTGTTGGGCCACAGACGAGCATTGCGATAGCTACAAACCTATCGGGTCGTCACACATCAGGTACCTCTTTTGTTCTAGCATGAGAAGGAACCGCCTCCCACTGTGATTGAGTACCTGTCGGCAGTCTTGGTGTGTCTCATGCTTAGGTTATGTCAAGCATTTGGCTGGTAAGGATCTCTGCTGATCCAACAAAGCATCTGACAAGTAGTGCGTCTAACTTCTTGTCTTCTCTGTTTTACTGTTGCGCCCTCTTCCTTTCTGTTTTACAACCAAACCGGGGACAGTTGGGGTGTATCTGCTATTTGACAAAAACCTCATCCCATTAGTGTTGTCTCACTTTAAACCGCTCCAGAGTTCAAAGGAGGTTTTTCTGGGTATTTTAGGCTTCTTCTGCAGAGAGGGGCCCTGCTAGAGGACGGCTGCTATCTCTTTCTGGGGGGTTGGAGCATATGTCAAGGGCTGTTTTGTTCCTGATTGACTGAATTCTGTGGGAAGTGACCATATTTGGCATTAAATGTAAAAAAGAGAAAAACCCCAGTACAAAATAGCTGGATGTTTTGAGCTGTATTTGCATGTATATTACTGTAGTCTATATTGTCATTTGTCTCATAATTCTGATGCAGAAGAGATTGTGTATCGATATCTAAACCACACCGAGGTGCATAAGGGTCTGAATGATAACACAATATAGTGTGTTTTTCTGGCGCAATATGCTGCTGTTGACTGTGTCTGTTTGTCACAAAGGACACGTTAGGTATGGAGGAGATGGAACACGACCATAGTCTCTATCCACGAAGCAACCGTTGTCTCGCTGCTGTGTAACGGAAAGAAAAACTAGTAACACCTGCCTGGTCCCTTTCTTGTTCTTCTCAGACTTGTGAGTGAATCTCTGTAGGAAGTGGTGGTGGGGGTGATATTCCAGAGCGTCGGCTCGTCACTCACAACCCCAAGTCCCATAAACTGAATCATTCCATGAACCAACCAATTAATTCATAGTATGTGCTCAAAGTTTAATTTAAGTTTATTCCGGTGACCACAACAGTATTGTGTATTTTTTTGTTGTTGTATTTTTTTATATCTCTCCATTTCTAATAGTCTTGGATAGGAAATTGGGAATCCCCTCCCCCTTTATCAAAACACTCCATAGAAAACACGGTGTTCAACGGTGTGACTGACGCCTTTGGTGAACGGCTGAACAAAGAAATAGGAAAGGCCGGTCATTTGATTCGCTCTGGGAACAGAAGGCAGCGTGTCTATTGTTTTTGTGTTGGCTCTCCCGTGGCCCCTGTTTGGGAACCTCAGGCACATATTTTCCCACAATGTTGTGTGCGTGTGGAATGTGTTTTGAAGTGGGCCACCCTTGTAGGTAGACCACAGCCTGATGTCTGCAGGTTGGCTCTCTGCTGTGCTGACCTTTTCCGGGCCATGGATCTCGACATTGGTGATCTAGCATGTGAACAGCATGTCCTTGCCTGGGTGTCTCCGAGGTGGGCCTTTCTCTCTGGCTTCTCTGGGTTTGAGGTGTCCTGTCTATCTATGCCCACTCCTCCATGTTCTTGCCTGGGAGTCTCCGAGGTGGGCCTTTCTCTCTGGCTTCTCTGGGTTTGAGGTGTCCTGTCTATCTATGCCCACTCCATGTTCTTGAATAAAATTGAATAGGCTACCCATGTAGGAACATGCATGGGTATTACGAAGCAAGTAAAGAATTGTGCCCCAGGATATTTTCTTTGGTCCGTTTCTCTGATTCGTAGTGGTAGGAAATGTGAGCTGTGAAAAACATTATTTGTGACGGAAAAAATATGTTGTAGCAGCCTATGGTCTCGATGTGGAAGGAGAACGGGAGGTTCAGCTGTTTTCATAAGGGAAACCTTAAATCATCACGTTCAGTTGTTGGCCCTCTTCATGGTCGATGTGATGTTGACAGCCCCACTGGAGGTAACACAAAATGGTCGCCACTCACCAAAACATGGGTAGTGGCTGTACCTAGGCTACTACATATGGTCATTTTCTGTAGCTAAACAGTCTGTCTGATCACATTCAGCCACATTTTATTTTATACAAACACATAATTTATTACACTATTATAAATAAGCAGTGATCATGCAATTACTTTGTTTACTTAGCTACAGTTTACGAACGAAAGCCTGAGCCATTGTTTTGTCTGAATAGTTGCGTTTTCCCCGAATCTGTTTTGATTCTATATAAGTAGCCTAATTGTGTGGAGTGAAGTCTATTAGATTATTACAGGCAAATGCAACAGATGAAATGTAACAAAGGCAATAGCCTAACATGCTGCCCAAACCGTCCGTTGCAAAATATATGTACACATGCATGTTTTTCAATAATTTCACAGAAACGGCTTGTTTGCGACAACGGGTGTCTGCGCAGAACTCTGTTCTATTTTAGACGCTTGACACACTGCAAGTCCCGCATCTCCCATCCACTCAATGTTTTTTTTTTAGTTGTTTTTTTTATGAGCATATACCCATGTGGATGATTGACAGATGAACGAGGTCCAGCCTTCTAGTCCAGTTGGTTGCCATGCCAACCTCCATATAAAATCCACAGAAGAAGAATGAACGGGGAGAATAACTGACTAGGTTTCCACTTTTTATCTGTGAATTAATTGTCTGTGTAGAGAACACATTATTTTGTGACTCCGTGTAAAAATTCTACAAAGGTCCTGAAAAAAAATAAAATAAATGTGACCATATGTATTTCAGGTAAAATGACAACTCCACGTTTATCTCCCAGGACACCAGCAGGCTGACTGTGCATGAATATTTCATGTGTATTTCATGCTGCTGCTACTCTGTTTATCGTATATGCATAGTCACTTTAACTATACATTCATGTATATCAATTGGGCTGACCAAACAGTGGTATGGTATAGCACATTGGCTAACCGGGCTATCTGCATTATGTCCCACCACCCCCTCTTTTACACTACTGCTACTCTCTGTTCATCATATATGCATAGTCACTTTAACCATATCTACATGTACATACTACATCAATCAGCCTGACTAACCGGTGTCTGTATGTAGCCTCTCTACTGTATGTAGCCTCTCTACTGTATATAGCCTCTCTACTGTATATAGCCTGTCATTTTTACTGTTTTATTTCTTTACTTACCTATTGTTCACCTAATACCTTTTTTGCATTATTGGTTAGAGCCTGTAAGTAAGCAATTCACTGTAAGGTCTACCTACACCTGTTGTATCCGGCGCACGTGACAAATAAACGTTGATTTGTTTAGACCTAGGGCTGTTGTGGTGACCGTATTACCACCACCAGCGGTCACAAGTCATGACCGCAGTCAAATTCCACGTGACCGTTTCCACGGTAACTTGGCTTCTTTTTCAAATCATCATCCCATACCTCATGTACTCTAGCCCATAGGCCTATAGGTTTTGTATCACAAATAGTCTTAAAATTAAACACATTTATTCTACTTTACAATCCGTGTAGAGCCTAAGTGACGCATGAGTTTCAAGCCGGGGGAAGATAATTTTCACAAAAAATGCACCTTTTTTTAAAAATAAAGCATTACTTAATTGTATTTGCAGTCACTTTTTGAGAAAGGATTTTCCCCTGCAAATTGATTACATTTTGGAACATTTTCCCTTCGAGCCGACTGCCATGTGCACATTGTTGCACGTATAATGTGAAGAAATAGCCTAATAGTTTATCAACCTTTTTAAGCTAAACGTTCTGAGCTGCTGCATCAGCCTCATTGCTTTAAAAAAATGTTTTTTTTAAAATGCAAATTATTGTCTTAATCTAAGATCTATCGCGTTCCACAACTGTCCCAGACTATGTTTGGAATATTTGTTTCTCACACAGAAGGATTGAACTTTTGTACAAGTAAACGTGGACAGTTCTTCTAACCTCTTCAGTATTATGAGACTTGGAATTTGAAAAGGGCGCGTGCAGTTGCGTCCTCAACGTGTCTTCACTTGTAGCCTACTTCGGAACCTAGATTCCCGTGAGAAGGACCCTGTCACTTGACAGGCATTGGCTAATAAGAATTGAGAGGTGCAACGGAACATGGTCATTGGCAACCGGGAGAATGGAATTATAATGATTATATTTAGCCGACGTGCATAACGGGCACTGCATTCATTTTTTTTTAAGGAGGCATTACGACCAAACAAGGGGGATGCCACTGGGAAATTCAAGGCCAGTGCCCGTTTTAAGCTGTCTTTTAAGCATTCTAGTATAGTTAACACACACACGGACGCAGCGGTCTAAGGGAATGCATTTCAGTGCAAGAGGTGTCACTACAGTCCCTGGTTTGAATCCAGGCTGTATCACATCCGGCTGAGATCGGGAGTCCCATAGGGCGGTGCACAATTGGTCCAGGTTTGGCTGGGGTAGGCTGTCATTGTAAATAAGAATTTGTTCTTAACTGACTTTCCTAGTTAAATAAAGGTTACACACACACACACTGACAAATAAGTTATTTTGTTGGTATTTACGTATGTCCCCATTACCAGAAAAACATAATCAAAACCTGTTTCTTTAATTTACTTGCTGTTTCATTGTTCAGTTGTTTCATTCTCAACCAGGATTCTGGTTTCTATGGAACGCCCTCTGGGGTCTTTGCTATGGAACGCCCTCTGGGGTCTTTGCTATGGAACGCCCTCTGGGGTCTCTGCTATGGAACGCCCTCTGGGGTCTTTGCTATGGAACGCCCTCTGGGGTCTTTGCTATGGAACGCCCTCTGGGGTCTTTGCTATGGAACGCCCTCTGGGGTCTTTGCTATGGAACGCCCTCTGGGGTCTCTGCTATGGAACGCCCTCTGGGGTCTCTGCTATGGAACGCCCTCTGGGGTCTCTGCTATGGAACGCCCTCTGGGGTCTCTGCTATGGAACGCCCTCTGGGGTCTCTGCTATGGAACGCCCTCTGGGGTCTCTGCTATGGAACGCCCTCTGGGGTCTCTGCTATGGAACGCCCTCTGGGGTCTCTGCTATGGAACGCCCTCTGGGGTCTCTGCTATGGAACGCCCTCTGGGGTCTCTGCTATGGAACGCCCTCTGGGGTCTCTGCTATGGAACGCCCTCTGGGGTCTCTGCTATGGAACGCCCTCTGGGGTCTCTGCTATGGAACGCCCTCTGGGGTCTCTGCTATGGAACGCCCTCTGGACCAAGCTAAAGCTAACTACTCCAGAAGTTGCAGTTGAACAACCAGTTAGCAAAAGCCAACATCACCCACAACAGAGAACGGTTGATTGTCAAGGGCAAGGAATTCCATTATCTTGGCTTTAATGGATTTTGCCTTTTTTGAGTTGTCTCGCGGAAATGTTGTTACTCTTTTTCAAATGACTGCTGGACTTGTTGACTGCTCTATCCACACAGCAGACATTGTGGGCTAGGTTAGGAATGCTGTGTTGCACGTGTGGGCGCAACATTTTTTTCTGTGGCGTTAATACGTTATGCACCTACGTTATGTAGGTAAGCACGTCAGCTTTCACATCGGTTTTGCACATCGGTGTTACTCTAGACATCGGCCGATGAAAGGAATAACAAATCCAGTTGATTGTGTCGTCCGTTTCAGGAAGGTACCTGTGTAATTGCGCACCCAGCTCACTCAGGTGCTTCGCTATATCACATTTGACATTGTAAGCTTGTTCATTTGCACACAATGATGGAAAGACCTGTGTGTTGTCCTTGTTAATGCAGACAGAAAAGACTGCTTTCTTAATCATAGCCTCAATTTTGTCCCGCACGTTGAATATAATTCTGGAGAGTCCCTGTAATCCTAGATTCAGATCATTCAGGCCAGAAAAGTCATCACCCAGATAGGCCAGCCGTGTGGGAAACTCGTCATCATGGGGCGGCAGCGGTTAGAGCGTTGGACTAGTAACCGGAAGGTTGCGAGTTCAAACCCCCGAGCTGACAAGGTACAAATCTGTCGTTCTGCCCCTGAACAGGCAGTTAACCCACTGTTCCCAGGCCGTCATTGAAAATAAGAATGTGTTCTTAACTGACTTGCCTGGTTAAATAAAGGTAAAATTAATAAAATCATGCAAGCAGTCAGACAAGTGAATTATATAATTGCATAATGCAGAAAATACACGAGAGTTCAGGGGCCTTGCTTTAACCAAGTTAACCATTTTCACTGTGGTCTCCAAAACGTCTTTCAAGCTGTCTTGGCAGCAAGAGCCTTCTCGGGAGCAACTGCTTGCAAGCGTGTTACCCCTCTACTTTGTCTCCCTGTCATGGCTTTTGCGCCATCAGTACAGATACCAACACATCTTGACCACCAAAGTCCATTTGATGTCACAAAGCTGTCCAATACATTAAAAATATCCTCTCCTGTTGTCCTGTTTTCCAGTGGTTTGCAAAAGAGGATGTCTTCCTTAATTGACCCCCCCCATAAACGTAACGGACATATACCAGGAGCTGTGCCAGGCCCGCCACGTCTGTTGGCTCATCCAGCTGTAACACATATCATTCACTGGCTTGTATGCGAAGCAGTAATTTTTTCAAAACATTCCCTGCCATCTCACTGATGAGTCGTGAAACAGTGTTGTTTGATGAAGACATTGTCTGTATAGTTTTTTTTGGACCTTTCCCCCAGCATTGTCTCAGCCCATATCCACAGCAGCAGGAAGAATGAAGTCCTCCACTATAGTATGGTGCTTGCCTGTCCTAGCCACTCTGTAGCTCACCATATAAGACTCTTCTAGCCCCTTCTTATTAACGGTATCTGTTGCTTTTATACAGGTCTTACTACTGGAAAGTCATCTTTATTCTCGCTCAACAAACTCCCTTGGCTTATTTATCAAATTGTCATGTTTCTAAATGTCTGCGCAAGAGTGAACGCTTCCCGCGAGAGAGTAATGTGATTGGATGTTAATAATTTGACAAGGCTCCCTGTATTTGTTATTGTGTTGTTATTACGCTCAACACTAGATGGCTTAATTTTTTATTTTTGGCAGTGAAACGAGGCTACTCAGGAGAGGAAAAAAAAAAACTTCCCCAAAATGTATAGCCCCGTTGGAAAATATAAATGTACTGTTTGAAAAAGTGAACTTAAAAAAAATATATATATATATATATATATATATATATCATTCAGGCCAGATATATATATATATATATATATATATATATATATATATATATATATATATATATTTATTTTTTAAATAAAATATATATTTTTAATGTGAATCACATTTTTGTTTGGCGTACTCCCGGCTGCATTGCCCCAGTTTGGGAATACCTGGTGTAGGCTATATTAAATGGATTTATTGTGAAGATGTAGGCTATATTAAATGGATTTATTGTGAAGGTGTAGGCTATATTAAATGGATTTATTGTGAAGGTGTAGGCTATATTAAATGGATTTATTGTGAAGGTGTAGGCTATATTAAATGGATTTATTGTGAAGGTGTAGGCTATATTAAATGGATTTATTGTGAAGGTGTAGGCTATATTAAATGGATTTATTGTGAAGGTGTAGGCTATATTAAATAGATTTTTAGACTGTTTAAATTGTTGATGTTCCGGAGGTCTGCGTCAGTGGCTTGTAGGCTATGCGTGGAAGCCAGGAGATGCTAAATGTGTTTGGTAATTAACGGTCAATTACCGTGAGACCGGCAGTTGATAATCTTGATAATCACCGGCTGACACAATGTAAGGACCACCACAGCCCTATTTCGACGTGTCCGCAAATGAATATAGTTGGTTCTCAGTTGGTATTTTAACCTGCGTGTCATGAACGAGTCTGGGTGGGGGGTGCACACAATGGCACGTTCGGAGCCACTTGGCCATCATGTAATAATCGCAAGGGTTGTGAAGTTAAGGACTTCCTTGTCCTTCGACTGTGTTTTTGGGGAAATAGGCAATATGTAAAGTAAATGAACTGTTCAGTCCTCTTCCTAAATCTTTCTCGTTTTGGGTCTCTAATTCTTGATTTCTCTCTAATTACCCATTTCAACTCCTCCCATCTCGTAGTCAAAATGTATGATTTTTGTTTGTGTGTGTTTTAAAAGCGAGACCTTCCTCTCGCGCTCCGTGTCCACTTAATGATCAGCGCTGAGAAGGAAAAAAACACACAAGCTTCCCTTTTGAGTCCTGCTATACATCACTGACAGCAACCGTTTGGTTGTGAGGAGAAAAACCAAAACATCCCTATGTTGTCTTTTCAGTGGGAGTGTCGGCCTAGTTTCCCAACCTCTCTCCTAATATTGTAGGGCTCCCTTGGTCTCAATGAGACTTTCAGCTAAAATAAAGTTTTTTAGTAAAATAAAAATGTATGTAATTATTTTCTTAGGTTTGTTGTGAATAATGGAATAATGTTGTCATGGAAATATGATGTCTGACTTGGTGGTGTCATTGATGCCTTCCTTCACAAGTCTGGGGATTCCTAGATAGATAAACACACTTTCCTAAGGCCATAATGACTGCGTTGAACTGCGGTTGGAAAAGGGAATCCCACACACAGCCCCGTTACGCCATCCTAGAACAATCTGAGATGTGCCTGTTGTTTTTTCTATATGCCCTGTTTTTAACTGTCAATGACTTCACACTATAAAATCCAAGTTAAGCCAAGCTTGTCATGCCGAGCCGGGTTGGTAGCCCTTTTGGCAGACAAGGCTGAGGGCAAAACAAGGCTGGGGGGGGGCATGGTAGCTGGGGGGGGGGGGGTGGCCTTGTAACTGTACCTGATGGGTTAAATATATTTTGAGGTCTGTCATATGACTGAAAAGTGGGCCTTTGACTCACGGCGGCCCTGCTCTGTTGTTAACCACGGGGGCCCTGCTCTGTTGTTAACCACGGGGGCCCTGCTCTGTTGTTAACCACGGGGGCCCTGCCTCTGTTAACCACGGCGGCCCTGCCTCTGTTAACCACGGCGGCCCTGCCTCTGTTGTTAACCACGGGGGCCCTGCCTCTGTTGTTAACCACGGGGGCCCTGCCTCTGTTGTTAACCACGGGGGCCCTGCCTCTGTTGTTAACCACGGGGGCCCTGCCTCTGTTGTTAACCACGGGGGCCCTGCCTCTGTTGTTAACCACGGGGGCCCTGCCTCTGTTGTTAACCACGGGGGCCCTGCCTCTGTTGTTAACCACGGGGGCCCTGCCTCTGTTGTTAACCACGGGGGCCCTGCCTCTGTTGTTAACCACGGGGGCCCTGCCTCTGTTGTTAACCACGGGGGCCCTGCCTCTGTTGTTAACCACGGGGGCCCTGCCTCTGTTGTTAACCACGGCGGCCCTGCCTCTGTTGTTAACCACGGCTGATGGGAGAGGAGGAAGGGTTGATCATGGCAGTGAAAATTATAAATGAACATGAATTATTAATACAATTAGGACAATTGTAGAAGTCAATGGGCAGTGCAGTATTGATATGTTGCCTGAGTTGTGAAGATAATGCTTGATTAGGGCATTGAATGAATTCCTTTATTTTAAAAAAACAACAAAGGCTCATCTTAAAAGTCAGAACTCATGTTTGAGATCCAATAAGTCAATATAAAATAAAATGTCTTAAATAATTCACGACATTTGAAACAGTATTTTTGTGCTACTTTCTGTGTTATCGTATTTTGTTTGTATGTAGGGTCTTATAAAAAAAGTGTTTTTTTTCACCATTTTTTTTCTTCCAGGGTTTTGATTTCAATCTCTTAAAAAAAAAATTGAACCAAAAATGTTGTTTTTCCCCCAAGTCCACAACAATGCTTCAACCACATCAGGAGTAAAATAGATGCCATTTGAGATTTTTGGGTGTAGTTACCCTTTTTTTATTGTGACTGTACAGCAGTTAAAGACAATCGTTTGCTAAACGAATGGCCACTGGATTGATGCAAATAATCATGATATTGTTCTGCCAGGTACAGTGCCTTGCGAAAATATTCGCCCCCCTTGAACTTTGCGACCTTTTGCCACATTTCAAGGCTTCAAACATAAATATATAAAACTGTATTTTTTTTGTGAAGAATCAACAAGTGGGACACAATCATGAAGTGGAACGACATTTATTGGATATTTCAATCTTTTTTAACAAATCAAAAACTGAAAAATTGGGCGTGCAAAATTATTCAGCCCCTTTTACTTTCAGTGCAGCAAACTCTCTCCAGAAGTTCAGTGAGGATCTCTGAATGATCCAATGTTGACCTAAATGACTAATGATGATAAATACAATCCACCTGTGTGTAATCAAGTCTCCGTATAAATGCACCTGCACTGTGATAGTCTCAGAGGTCCGTTAAAAGCGCAGAGAGCATCATGAAGAACAAGGAACACACCAGGCAGGTCCGAGATACTGTTGTGAAGAAGTTTAAAGCCGGATTTGGATACAAAAAGATTTCCCAAGCTTTAAACATCCCAAGGAGCACTGTGCACGCGATAATATTGAAATGGAAGGAGTATCAGACCACTGCAAATCTACCAAGACCTAGCCGTCCCTCTAAACTTTCAGCTCATACAAGGAGAAGACTGATCAGAGATGCAGCCAAGAGGCCCATGATCACTCTGGATGAACTGCAGAGATCTACAGCTGAGGTGGGAGACTCTGTCCATAGGACAACAATCAGTCGTATATTGCACAAATCTGGCCTTTATGGAAGAGTGGCAAGAAGAAAGACATTTCTTAAAGATATCCATAAAAAGTGTTGTTTAAAGTTTGCCACAAGCCACCTGGGAGACACACCAAACATGTGGAAGAAGGTGCTCTGGTCAGATGAAACCAAAATTGAACTTTTTGGCAACAATGCAAAACATTGTTTGGCGTAAAAGCAACACTCTGAACACACCATACCCATATCTTTTGCACACCAATATCTCTACCTGTACATGACCATCTGATCATTTATCACTCCAGTGTTAATCTGCAAAATTGTAATTATTCGCCTACCTCATGCCTTTTGCACACAATATATATAGACTCTCTTTTTTTTCTACTGTGTTATTGACTTGTTTATTGTTTACTCCATGTGTAACTCTGTGTTGTCTGTTCACACTGCTATGCTTTATCTTGGCCAGGTCGCAGTTGCAAATGAGAACTTGTTCTCAACTAGCCTACCTGGTTAAATAAAGGTGAAATAAAAAAATAAATTAGATAAACCCACTGCTCTTGGTCTCTCCCGTACACCCTTCTCAACCCGTTTCCCTCTCCTCTCTTGTCGGTTTCCTGCTACAGGGATGTATATGCCTCAGCGCCGGATCACCCAGACCCTCAAGTGCTTGGTCATAAAAGCTGTATGATTCTATTGTCATTAAACCTTTCAACGGAGTTAAGAGGGGAATGGCAATTTTGTTTTATTTTGTGGCTGAATAAATGTTTATTTATATTAAAAAAAATGCTATACCTCCCTTTTTGTTTCTCCTTTTAGTAAATATGGTTAGGATGTCTTTTGAAAAATGATGTGACCGGAAGAGCGTAGGTCAGAATAAATAGCTTCATTACGCTTTGATTAATTGATTCGATTTGAAATGCGATGGGTCAGAAATCAACCAATCAAACTGAAATGCTAAGTGTCGTTAAAAAATAAATAAATAAATGTTTTCCCACATTTAATCTGAGGAAGAATGTATTTTTAGAGAGAAAATATATATATATTTTTAAAGTTTTGGTTTTTACTTGTTTTTTTTTGTTGGTTTGAAGTAAAACTGTTTCTTTACCCTGTTAACTGTTCAGAGTTTGAGTTAAGGGTGTTTTTAAGACTTGTCTCTTTTGTCAGTGACCTTGTCTGCTTGTCTTGCTGCACGCTTCATTGATCTTCGTCTTGGTCAGGTTGTTATTGTGAAATACAATGTGTTCTCAAGGACTTACCTGGTTAAATAGAGACAAATACACGGAGAGGTCTTAAAGGGGCAACCAGCAGTTGCTACATCCATGGACGGATAAATTATATGTAACCCTTGATTCTTGAAGAATACAACTGGTAAATGCCAGAATACAACTGGTAAATGCCAGAATACAACTGGTAAATGCCAGAATACAACTGGTAAATGCCAGAATACAACTGGTAAATGCCAGAATACAACTGGTAAATGCCAGAATACAACTGGTAAATGCCAGAATACAACTGGTAAATGCCAGAATACAACTGGTAAATGCCAGAATACAACTGGTAAATGCCAGAATACAACTGGTAAATGCCAGACTACAACTGGTAAATGCCTCATGAGTTTAGTTCAACTGTCGCACCCCATTGGAACCCAAAATTTCAAAAGCTTGTTCAACATTTGTAAACAAACACTATATTGCCCCAAAACATGATTCAAACTAAGTTTTGATGTCAATCCTTACACCCCTAGCTCTATGAATTTGAGAGTGGTGACATTATTCCAGCCCCATCCCTCAGCTTTTCATTTTTACCGGGGGGGGTAGGTAAAGGTAACACTTAAACAACACATTGTAATGCCAATTCAATCACACTTCTGTGAAATCAAACTGTCCACTTTTGACTGCTGCCGGTGCTTTCACTCTAGTGGTAGCATGAGACGGAGTCTACAACCCACACAAGTGGCTCAGGTAGTGCAGCTCATCCAGGATGGCACATCAATGCGAGCTGTGGCAAGAAGGTTTGCTGTGTCTCTCAGGGTAGTGTCCAGAGCATGGCGCTACCAGGAGACAGGCCAGTACATCAGATGTGGAGGAGGCCGTAGGAGGGCAACAACCCAGCAGCAGGACCGCTACCTCCGCCTTTGTCCAAGGAGGAGCAGGAGGAGCACTGCCAGAGCCCTGCAAAATGACCTCCAGCAGGCCACAAATGTGCACGTGTCTGCTAAAACGGTCAGACTCCATGAGCGTGGTATGAGGGCCTGACGTCCACAGGTGGGGGTTGTGCTTACAGCCCAACACCGTGCAGGACGTTTGCCAATCTTGGTGTTCTCTGGCAAATGCCAAATTCGCCACTGGCGCCCTGTGCTCTTCACAGATGAAAGCAGGTTCACACTGAGCACGTGACAGACGTGACCGAGTCTGGAGACGCCGTGGAGAACGTTCTGCTGCCTGCAACATTCTCCAGCATGACCGGTTTGGCATTGGGTCAGTCATGGTGTGGGGTGGCATTTCTTTGGGGGGCCGCACAGCCCTCCATGTGTTCGCCAGAGGTAGCCTGACTGCCATTTTAGGTACCGTGATGAGATCCTCAGACCCCTTGTGAGACCATATGCTGGTTCGGTTGGCCCTGGGTTCCTCCTAATGCAAGACAATGCTAGACCTCATGTGGCTGGAGTGTGTCAGCAGTTCCTGCAAGAGGAAGGCATTGATGCTATGGACTAGCCCGCCCGTTCCCCAGACTTGAATCCAATTGAGCACATCTGGGACATTATGTCTCGCTCCATCCACCAACACCACGTTGCACCACAGACTGTCCAGGAGTTGGCGGATGCTTTAGTCCAGGTCTGGGAGGAGATCCCTCAGGAGACCATCCGCCACCACATCAGTAGCATGCCCAGGCGTTGTAGGGAGGTCATACAGGCACGTGGAGGACACACACACTACTGAGCCTCATTTGGACTTGTTTTAAGGACATTACATCAAAGTTGGATCAGCCTGTAGTGTGGTTTTCCACTTTAATTTTGAGTGAGACTCCAAATCCAGACCTCCATGGGTTGATACATTTGATTTCCATTTCCATCATTTTTGTGTGATTTTGTTGTCAGCACATTCAACTATGTACAGAAAAAAGTATTTAAGAATATTTAATTCATTCAGATCTGGGATGTGTTATTTTAGTGTTCCCTTTATTTTTTGAGCAGTGTGTGTATGTATGTGTGTGTGTGTATATATATATATATATATATATATATATATATATAATTTTTTTAAACTACCTGGACCTGGTTTATAAAACGGCATTGAGACAAGCTTTCGCCAAATGGATGTACTCTGTATTTATTGCTCTGCTGGCTGACTGACTGACTGACTGACTGGCTAGCTCAACTCTACTGTATGGGGGATTGTCCCCTGGTGCAACTCATTATTAGGAAGGTGTTGTTAATATTTGGTATTGTCCGTGTGTAATCCTCCCTCCCTCTTTTCTTCTACCCTCTCCCCTTTCTCTCCATTTAGCTCTCCCTCCCTCTTTTTATGGGGGGTGAGAGGGTTCACTCTCATCCAGTGATTTGTTTTTCTCACACTGCAGATGCGCACACACACACACACCAAGTTTTCCGTTATGAAAATGTGCCACCGGACAGGGAATGTTTTTAATTTATTGAACTTTTTAAAAAAATGGATTAAAAAAAAGATATATGTACCAGTCACCCATAATGCATTGGGTGCATAACCCATTAGGGTATCCACCCACGCAGCCAGCACCATCAGTAACCGAGGTATATTGGCCAAATGAGCCACATTTACATGTCCTTTAACAGCCTGTTTGGACTTCCTTGTGCTTCGATGTGCAGCACAACTTTCTAACCTATTGTTGTTGTTTCTTTAAACCTTTCTTTAAACTATTGTCTACTTCACGGTTCTGCTGTGAGTTTTGAGCAGTAACTGCGTCAGGGTATTGAAGCTTAGCGGTCCGCTGTACAATATTAATTATACAGAATATAAACAAATATCAATGAAGACGAGCTGAGGCCCCAGAGAGAGAACGAGATGCTGGTGGAAAAGCTACAATAGAGAGAGAGAGAGAGACACGTGTACAGAAGGAGGCTAATTTGTACATTTCAGATCAGAATATTTTTTTGGTGATGTAAAGATAAGCATTTATATTGTTTGATTTATAGGAGTAGCTGGTAGGCGTGAAACATTCTTTCTCAAGTTCAATAATCCAGGCCGCATCACATCCGGACGTGATTGGGAGTCCCGTAGGGTGGTGCACAATTGGCCCAGCGTCGTCCGGGTTTGGCCCGGGGTAGGCTGTCATTGTAGATAAGAATTTGTTCTTATTAACTGACTTGCCTAGTTAAAATGAATATAAACTGTCATAGTCAGTTGGTGCACCGGTGTGCACTGCCTTGACCATCATAGGTTCTGCAGCATAACAGGTTAATAGCACCAGTTTCAACGTCAACAGTGAAGAGACGACTCCGGGATGCTGGCCTTCTAGGAAGAGTTGCAGAGAAAAAGCCATATCTCAGTCTGGCCAATAAAAATAAAAGATGGTTGGGCAAAAAAACACAGGCACTGGACAGAGGAACTCTGCCTAGAAGGCCAACATCCCAGAGTCACCTCTTCACTGTTGACGTTGAGACTGGACAGAGGAACTCTGCCTAGAAGGCCAACATCCCGGAGTCGCCTCTTCACTGTTGACGTTGAGACTGGTGTTTTGCGGGTACTATTTAATGAAGTTGCCAGTAGAGGACTTGTGAGGTGTCTATTTCTCAAACTAGACACTCTAATGTGCTTGTTCTGTTGCTCAGTTGTGCCCCGGGGCCTCCCACTCCTCTTTCTATTCCGGTTAGAGCCAGTTTGTGCTGTTCTGTGAAGGGAGTAGTATGCAGCGTTGTACGAGATCTTCAGTTTCTTGGCAATTTATCGCACGGAATAGCCTTCATTTCTCAGAACAAGAATAGACTGACGAGTTTCAGAAGTTCTTTGTTTTTGTTTTGTTCTTTGTTTTTGGCCGTTTTGAGCCTGTAATCGAACCCACAAATGCTGACGCTCCAGATACTCAACTTGTCTAAAGAAGGCCAGTTTTATTGCTTCTTTAATCAGAACAACAGTTTTCAGCTGTGCTAACATAATTGCAAAAGGGTTTTCTAATGATCAATTAGCCTTTTAAAATTATAAACTTGGATTAGCTAACACAACGTGCCATTGGAACACAGGAGTGATGGTTGGTGATAATGGGCCTCTGTACACCTATGTAGATATTCCATTAAAAAATCAGCCGTTTCCAGCTACAATAGTAATTTACAACATTAACCATGTCTACATTGTATTTCTAATCAATTTGATGTTATTTTAATGGACAAAAAATGTGCTTTTCTTTAAAAAAAACAAGGACATTTCTAAGTGACCCCAATCTTTTGAACGTGTGTGTGTGTGTGTGTGTGTCATATTCACAGTGCTTTTATTAAAAATAGACTACTTAGATGGTATTGAAGAAATAAGCTGTTTTAATCTTTGATAAAAAAAAAATATTTAAATGTGCAACCTTATCCAGTGACTGTCAAACATTTTGGGTAGACAATTATGCTGTTATTTTATGATTTATATTTTACTGTGGAAAATAGGGCTGCAGAATGTTAATATATAAACAAAATATTCAATGGACATCTTTGTGTTATAATATCATAGCCTCATTTATTTGGGGCTTATTCACCACCCGAGGAAGTTGAAACTCACATTAGCTCGATCTCTACCTTTACTACCTACTGCTAATAGCCATGTGCTATTTTAACAGGATATTCAATGTCCCCCCCCCCCCAAAAAAACTTTGCAGTTATGGCCTATTGCGAAATGAGACCTATGCACATTACGTGTTCTCTTTTTATTTTTTTTTAAAGCCATTTCAAATATCTTGTTTGTAAAATAGTTGCTTTTGAGTTAAGGTTGAGAAAGAAAAGGTAAACCGTTGAACAGTGAACATCTGTCTCTGACAACAGGATAGCAGTGTTTTTCCCCGCGGTTTTAAATTGTTATACGATCTCCATTGTTTTTTTGTTTTTTTTACCCCCCCTAGGAAAGGAGAGGGGCTTGCTAGACACAGCAGCAGGCCCCAGAGAAACCGGTACAGGCAGACCTTTTCATTACAGGAATCACAAGGATAATGTACTTAATGATTTGACCAAATGGTTTGACCAAATGGTTTTTAGCTTCCTAAAAAGTAATGGGATGTTTTGAGTGAGGTGCAACACGCACCAATGCGACCAATAATTTATATATTTTTTAAAACTCTCACAGCCAAGTCAAAGGGTTGCAAAATGCAACTAAATTGAGCCCTGCCAGTGTAGTCTTTTCACTGTAGGCATACTCAAACGAAAGTTAAACTTCAATGCTTAACGGAAACCCTGATACGCACACAGTCTGCTCACATCTGCTAATCCCAGTCTGTATGTGGTGGGAAAGCCGGCTCTTTCATCGAGTTTAAAGGTGGGAACACCATTGTTGTGCCACCTTTTCCCCCTCTCTTTTGTTTAGTCTCTCCAGCTGTCGTGATGCTTTAGTATGTACATTTGCACGTAATGAGGGAACGGACACTTACACACTGTGTGTGTTAAATGGTTGTCTACAGACTGATTGGGCTGGGTGGGCAGCTACACTTTATTTGTCTTAAAATTAATGGGCTGAGATTTGTTTCTATGGTGATCCTGCTGCATCTCTCTGGTTTCTATGGTAATCTTGCTGCCCTATGGTAATCCTGTTGCCTCTTGGTTTCTATGGTAATCCTGCTGCTTCTCTCTGTTGGTTTCTATGGTAATCCTGCTGCCTCTTCTCTCTGTTGGTTTCTATGGTAATCCTGCTGCCTCTCCTCTCTCTGTTGGTTTCTATGGTAATTCTGCTCCCTCTCTCTGTTGGCCATTTCCCCCTCTCCATGCTCTCCAGGGCCTAAAATCAACACCTGCCACCTGCGGGTAGATTTTGGCATTGGCTGCAGTATCTCTTTAAATATTTTTTTAATTGAACCTTTATTTAACTAGGCAAGTCATTTAAGAACAAATTCTTATTTACAATGACGGCCTACCAAAAGGCCTCCTGCGGGGACAGAGGCTTGGGATTTAAAACAAAAAAACAAATAACAATATAAATATATGACAAAACACACATCACAACAAGAGAGACAACACTACGTAAAGAGACCTAAGACTACATACAACATGACAGCATCACAACATGGTAGCAGCACAAAACATAGTACAAACATTATTGGGCACAGACAACAGCACAAAGGGCAAGAAGGTAGAGACAACAATACATCACACAAAGCAGCCACAACTGTCAGTAAGAGTGTCCATGATTGAGTCTTTGAATAAAGAGATTGAGATAAAAATGTTCAGTTTGAGTGTTTGTTGCAGCTCGCACCAGTCGCTAACTGTAGCAAACTGAAAAGACGAGCGACTCAGGGATGAGTGTGCTTTGGGGACCTTAAACAGGATGTGACTGGCAGAACGGGTGTTGTAAGTGGAGGATGAGGGCTGCAGTAGATATCTCAGATAGGGGGAGTGAGGCCTAAGAGGGTTTTATAAATAAGCATCAACCAGTGGGTCTTGTGACGGGTATACAGAGATGACCAGTTTACAGAGGAGTATAGAGTGCAGTGATGTGTCCTATAAGGAGCTTTGGTGGCAAATCTGGTGGCCGAATGGTAAAGAACATCTAGCCGCTCGAGAGCACCCTTACCTGCCGATCTATAGATTATCTCTCTGTAATCTAGCATGGGTAGGATGGTCATCTGAATAAGGGTTAGTTTGGCAGCTGGGGTGAAATAGGAGTGATTACAATAGAGGAAAGTCTCGATTTAACTTTAGCCTGCAGCTTTGGTATGTGCTGAGAGAAGGACAGTGCACTGTCTAGGCATACTCCCAAGTACTTGTGTGAGGTAACTACCTCAAGCTCTAAACCCTCAGAGGTAGTAATCACACCTGTGGGGAGAGGGGCATTCTTCTTACCAAACCACATGACCTTTGTTTTGGAGGTGTTTAGTTAAGGGTAGAGAAAGCTTGTTGGACACTAAGAAAGCTTTGTTGTAGAGCATTTAACTCAAAATACGGGGAGGGGCCAGCTGAGTATAAGACTGTATCATCTGCATATAAATGGTTGAGATTTAGGATTGAGCCTTGTGGTACTCCCTTGTTAACAGGCAGTGGCTGAGACAGCAGATTTTTTATTTTGTGCCGTTTTGTTTCATAGCTGATAAATGAATCGCACAAAGTTAAAGAAAAACAAAAAATCAAATTTAGCCTATTCCACCTTGCGCTGCTACACTGCCTGGCTGGGGGCTGTGCGCATGCGAAGAGCTACGTACAGGCATGACGTTGGTCTAGTTAACTAGAAATTGAACTCTGAAGTGATGTCCAAGATTTTCTTTGCAATTTACATTTGTTTTGTTTACATGATAGGAAGTTTTTTTCTATGTTT
>NC_068421.1:91239671-91269671 GCF_023373465.1 Oncorhynchus keta | reverse complement strand
TGGTCTTCCCTCTTTGGCTGCATCTCTCTGCTGATGGTCTTCCCTCTTTGGCTCCATCTCTCTGCTGATGGTCTTCCCTCCTTGGTTCCATCTCTCTGCTGATGGTCTTCCCTCCTTGGTTCCATCTCTCTGCTGACGGTCTTCGCTCTTTGGTTCCATCTCTCTGCTGATGGTCTTCCCTCCTTGGTTCCATCTCTCTGCTGATGGTCTTCCCTCTTTGGTTCCATCTCTCTGCTGATGGTCTTCCCTCTTTGGTTCCATCTCTCTGCTGATGGTCTTCCCTCTTTGGTTCCATCTCTCTGCTGATGGTCTTCCCTCCTTGGTTCCATCTCTCTGCTGATGGTCTTCCCTCTTTGGTTCCATCTCTCTGCTGACGGTCTTCCCTCCTTGGTTCCATCTCTCTGCTGATGGTCTTCCCTCCTTGGTTCCATCTCTCTGCTGATGGTCTTCCCTCCTTGGTTCCATCTCTCTGCTGATGGTCTTCCCTCCTTGGTTCCATCTCTCTGCTGATGGTCTTCCCTCTTTGGTTCCATCTCTCTGCTGATGGTCTTCCCTCTTTGGTTCCATCTCTCTGCTGATGGTCTTCGCTCCTTGGTTCCATCTCTCTGCTGATGGTCTTCCCTCCTTGGTTCCATCTCTCTGCTGATGGTCTTCCCTCTTTGGTTCCATCTCTCTGCTGACGGTCTTCCCTCTTTGGTTCCATCTCTCTGCTGATGGTCTTCCCTCCTTGGTTCCATCTCTCTGCTGATGGTCTTCCCTCCTTGGTTCCATCTCTCTGCTGATGGTCTTCCCTCCTTGGTTCCATCTCTCTGCTGACGGTCTTCCCTCCTTGGTTCCATCTCTCTGCTGACGGTCTTCCCTCTTTGGTTCCATCTCTCTGCTGACGGTCTTCCCTCTTTGGTTCCATCTCTCTGCTGATGGTCTTCCCTCCTTGGTTCCATCTCTCTGCTGACGGTCTTCGCTCCTTGGTTCCATCTCTCTGCTGATGGTCTTCCCTCTTTGGTTCCATCTCTCTGCTGACGGTCTTCCCTCCTTGGTTCCATCTCTCTGCTGATGGTCTTCCCTCTTTGGTTCCATCTCTCTGCTGATGGTCTTCCCTCTTTGGTTCCATCTCTCTGCTGATGGTCTTCCCTCTTTGGTTCCATCTCTCTGCTGATGGTCTTCCCTCTTTGGTTCCATCTCTCTGCTGACGGTCTTCCCTCTTTGGTTCCATCTCTCTGCTGACGGTCTTCCCTCTTTGGTTCCATCTCTCTGCTGATGGTCTTCCCTCTTTGGTTCCATCTCTCTGCTGATGGTCTTCCCTCCTTGCTTCCATCTCTCTGCTGATGGTCTTCCCTCTTTGGCTGCATCTCTCTGCTGATGGTCTTCCCTCTTTGGTTCCATCTCTCTGCTGACGGTCGTCCCTCCTTGGTTCCATCTCTCTGCTGACGGTCTTCCCTCTTTGGTTCCATCTCTCTGCTGATGGTCTTCCCTCCTTGGTTCCATCTCTCTGCTGACGGTCTTCCCTCTTTGGTTCCATCTCTCTGCTGATGGTCTTCCCTCTTTGGTTCCATCTCTCTGCTGATGGTCTTCCCTCTTTGGTTCCATCTCTCTGCTGATGGTCTTCCCTCCTTGGTTCCATCTCTCTGCTGATGGTCTTCCCTCCTTGGTTCCATCTCTCTGCTGATGGTCTTCCCTCTTTGGTTCCATCTCTCTGCTGATGGTCTTCCCTCTTTGGTTCCATCTCTCTGCTGACGGTCTTCCCTCCTTGGTTCCATCTCTCTGCTGACGGTCTTCCCTCCTTCGTTCCATCTCTCCATCCAGAGGGTTTAATAGGAGCATCTAAGGCCATCAACCGCATTGCTCGACCCCGTCATCAGAGGAATGGTTTTGTTTCAGAAAGTCGTTTCTAGATATCGTTCTCTCCTGATTTATGGCGTATTGTACACATGGCGGCTAGTTCTATTGGCAGGATCTTCCCAAGGCTTTGGCAAAAAGTTGAGAGGTAATGGCTAAATGGTTTAGATAGCGATACCCATCTGTTTCTGGCTGGGCTGGGAGAGCGGGTGTAGTACCACTAGAAGCAGCAGCATATCTCTGGTTTGTGGGGGTGGTTGTGTCCCTGGGCCCAGATGCTTTGTGTAATATTGTAAGTCGCTCTGGATAAGAGCGTCTGCTAAATGACTTAAATGTAAATGTAAATGTAATATCGTCCCTGTGTTTCTCTTGTCATTCGTCCTCGTCGATGCTGCTTGTTGCTTCTCGTCCGGGTTTAAGTTATGTGCATGACATGTTTTCTGTTTTTAAAGTTACCCTCGGTGTGCATCTGTCTTCTAACACAGGGCGATATTTTAGACCCAGTCTGCTGTTCCTTACATGCTCCCGTTTCATAGTCTTCCTCTTTACTCTTCCTCCAAACTCCTCCTGCTATTTTGAGGAACGCCGTTTCCTGGAGTTCTCTTTCTTTTCTTATTTGTTTGGAGCAGGACCTGGTTTATGAGTTTTGTGTCCGGCTTCCAGACTGTGTTTTTATGTTGTTGTTCTCCGCAGAGAATTGAGGAGCTATTTTTCTGGTTGGATCTGGACGTTGTTGTAATAAAATCAGCACTGCATTAATACTCAGCTGCATGCTGAAGAAGAGACAGCTGAGAATACTGTCTGTTACTGTGTGAGTTGTCTATAGTCAAAAGGAACTAAGGAATTATGACAAAAGGGTTTTTATCCTCCAGAATACCTCCAAGACAAGACAGACAGAAAGACCTATTTTTTCTTCTTCGAGCATCATCTGGTGTAGGGAAGGTCACTCCTGGAGAGTTGAAATCTGCTGCCTCTCTATGTAAAAGAATCCTGCTGCCTCGCTCTGTTGGTTTCTATGGTAATCCTGCTGCCTCACTCTGTTGGTTTCTATGGTAATCCTGCTGCCTCTGTCCTGTTCCCCCACCTCAATATCTGACTGCTGTTTCCCTCTGTGTGCTTGCCTCTCATCTGGGAGCCTGGCTTCCTCTTCTTTCTTTGTTGTTGGATGGCCGGGCAGAGGTGTCTGGGAGTGGGCTGGGCAGAGGTGTCTGGGAGTGGGCTGGGCAGAGGTGTCTGGGAGTGGGCTGGGCAGAGGTGTCTGGGAGTGGGCCGGGCAGAGGTGTCTGGGAGTGGGCCGGGCAGAGGTGTCTGGGAGTGGGCCGGGCAGAGGTGTCTGGGAGTGGGCCGGGCAGAGGTGTCTGGGAGTGGGCCGGGCAGAGGTGTCTGGGAGTGGGCCGGGCAGAGGTGTCTGGGAGTGGGCCGGGCAGAGGTGTCTGGGAGTGGGCCGGGCAGAGGTGTCTGGGAGTGGGCCGGGCAGAGGTGTCTGGGAGTGGGCCGGGCAGAGGTGTCTGGGAGTGGGCCGGGCAGAGGTGTCTGGGAGTGGGCCGGGCAGAGGTGTCTGGGAGTGGGCCGGGCAGAGGTGTCTGGGAGTGGGCCGGGCAGAGGTGTCTGGGAGTGGGCCGGGCAGGGGTGTCTGGGAGTGGGCCGGGCAGGGGTGTCTGGGAGTGGGCCGGGCAGGGGTGTCTGGGAGTGGGCCGGGCAGAGGTGTCTGGGAGTGGGCCGGGCAGAGGTGTCTGGGAGTGGGCCGGGCAGAGGTGTCTGGGAGTGGGCCGGGCAGAGGTGTCTGGGAGTGGGCCGGGCAGAGGTGTCTGGGAGTGGGCCGGGCAGGGGTGTCTGGGAGTGGGCCGGGCAGAGGTGTCTGGGAGTGGGCCGGGCAGAGGTGTCTGGGAGTGTTGTTTGTCTGCGGTTTGATCAGACCCCCCCAGTGTATCTGTTTAGTTAGCTTGTTTGCTAGATCACCATTTTGTTTTATGCAGCGAACTCCTTACTGTAGGGCAAGTTGATGCAACAATTGTCTTGTTTTGCCCGTGTGTGTGTGTGTTTCTATTTATATAACAGTTGGTTCCTACTGTCTGCAGCCTGTCCCCTTGTCTTTCTGAATGTTATTTTCATCCCTTGGTTGATTTGAAATGCCTCGCATGTAATTACTTTGGGTACATTTTTTTAAAATTTAAAAGCCACGCCTTGGCGTTTCACTGGTCCACTACAATAATGTGTTTCTTTTCACCGCCAAACCCACCGCTGGTGGGCGTGGTCATCTGACCATGGCACCGCTGGTGGGCGTGGTCATCTGACCATAGCACCGCTGGTGGGCGTGGTCATCTGACCATAGCACCGCTGGTGGGCGTGGTCATCTGACCATGGCACCGCTGGTGGGCGTGGTCATCTGACCATGGCACCGCTGGTGGGCGTGGTCATCTGACCATGGCACCGCTGGTGGGCGTGGTCATCTGACCATGGCACCGCTGGTGGGCGTGGTCATCTGACCATGGCACCGCTGGTGGGCGTGGTCATCTGACCATGGCACCGCTGGTGGGCGTGGTCATCTGACCATGGCACCGCTGGTGGGCGTGGTCATCTGACCATGGCACCGCCTGCAGTTTGCTAAATGGTATTTGGTGCTTGGGTTGGAAGCGGCGTTATGGTCCGATGACATAAGAGTTATTTTGGCCACACACATACCAACGGTTGGTTTGGCATCGAAAAACAGAAACGTATGCAGAAAATAACCTACCTACCTACAGTGAAATATATCTTTGACGTTAAGAGACTATGTTTCTTCCATTGGTCCTTGGGCCCCTTGTGAAGGTCAATGGCATCATGAACTTTACCAAGTACCAGGACATTTTTGGCAAATACCTGGTTGCCTCTGGCAGGAAGTTGAAACTTTGGATCTTCCAGCAAGACAATAACTGCAAGCACACATCAAAATCCACAAAGAAATACAAATCTACATTTTGCATTGTCCATCTGTCTCCGGACTTGAAGCCATTGAAAACCTGTGGTTTGATTTGGAATAGGGAACCCGCCCCAGCCCTTCAATTAGGGTTTGTGTGTATGTGCTTATGTAAACAGCAGGCTATAGGGACTTCCATTCATGCATGTGATCCCCAACCGTCCTGCAGCCCTTACTTCAGCCCTACTGGGGTTTACAGAGGAGCTCTCCTCTCTCCCTTCCCGGTTACAGAGGAGCTCTCCTCTCTCCCTTCCCGGTTACAGAGGAGCTCTCCTCTCTCCCTTCCCGGTTACAGAGGAGCTCTCCTCTCTCCCTTCCCGGTTACAGAGGAGCTCTCCTCTCTCTCTTCCCGGTTAAAGAGGGGCTCTCCTCTCTCCCTTCCCGGTTACAGAGGGGCTCTCCTCTCTCTTCCCGGTTACAGAGGAGCTCTCCTTCCCTACAGAGGAGCTCTCCCTTCCCTTCCCGGTTACAGAGGGGCTCTCCTCTCTCCCTTCCCGGTTACAGAGGGGCTCCCTCCCCCTCTCTCCCTTCCCGGTTACAGAGGGGCTCTCCCTCTCCCTTCCCGGTTACAGAGGAGCTCTCCTCTCTCCCTTCCCGGTTACAGAGGGGCTCTCCTCTCTCCCTTCCCGGTTACAGAGGGGCTCTCCTCTCTCCCTTCCCGGTTACAGAGGGGCTCTCCTCTCTCCCTTCCCGGTTACAGAGGGGCTCTCCTCTCTCCCTTCCCGGTTACAGAGGGGCTCTCCTCTCTCCCTTCCCGGTTACAGAGGGGCTCTCCTCTCTCCCTTCCCGGTTACAGAGGGGCTCTCCTCTCTCCCTTCCCGGTTACAGAGGAGCTCTCCTCTCTCCCTTCCCGGTTACAGAGGAGCTCTCCCTTCCCAGTTACAGAGGGGCTCTCCTCTCTCCCTGGACTTTCCCAAGTTTCCTAATGCTGGTTGGTTGGAGGTTGTCATTGTTTTAAAGTGACAGTTCCCCCTTCAGCTGCCTCACCGCAAAACATTCTAAACTTCCTCGTTCCCTCTCTCTAAACCCCCCCACACACTTTCCCGGCCTGTCAGGTTAAAAACAAGACACATTTTGTGTTGCTCAATCAGTCTCGGCAGAGCAGAGGTCATGTTCCTCTCAAGACTCCATAACAAGTAGCCAATAAACTTACTGTGATAGGAGATAGGCTGTCTTTACCATCAGTCATCTTTGGGAACAGCGTTGTCAGAAAAACAACCATTTTTTCTGTCAATTCATTTTCACATGTGACTGTTGATAGTCCTCGTGTTTCATTCAGTAGCTGAAGTAACTGTTACTGTTTCTAGTCGTGTTTCATTCAGTAGTTGAAGTAACTGTTACTGTTGATAGTCCTCGTGTTTCATTCAGTAGCTGAAGTTACTGTTAATAGTCCTCGTGTTTCATTCAGTAGCTGAAGTTACTGTTAATAGTCCTCGTGTTTCATTCAGTAGTTGAAGTTACTGTTACTGTTGATAGTCCTCGTGTTTCATTCAGTAGTTGAAGTTACTGTTACTGTTGATAGTCCTCGTGTTTCATTCAGTAGTTGAAGTTACTGTTACTGTTGATAGTCCTCGTGTTTCATTCAGTAGTTGAAGTTACTGTTACTGTTGATAGTCCTCGTGTTTCATTCAGTAGCTGAAGTTACTGTTAATAGTCCTCGTGTTTCATTCAGTAGTTGAAGTTACTGTTACTGTTGATAGTCCTCGTGTTTCATTCAGTAGTTGAAGTTACTGTTACTGTTGATAGTCCTCGTGTTTCATTCAGTAGTTGAAGTTACTGTTACTGTTGATAGTCCTCGTGTTTCATTCAGTAGTTGAAGTTACTGTTACTGTTGATAGTCCTCGTGTTTCATTCAGTAGTTGAAGTTACTGTTACTGTTGATAGTCCTCGTGTTTCATTCAGTAGTTGAAGTTACTGTTACTGTTGATAGTCCTCGTGTTTCATTCAGTAGTTGAAGTTACTGTTACTGTTGATAGTCCTCGTGTTTCATTCAGTAGTTGAAGTTACTGTTACTGTTAATAGTCCTCGTGTTTCATTCAGTAGCTGAAGTTACTGTAAATAGTCCTCGTGTTTCATTCAGTAGTTGAAGTTACTGTTACTGTTGATAGTCCTCGTGTTTCATTCAGTAGTTGAAGTTACTGTTAATAGTCCTCGTGTTTCATTCAGTAGTTGAAGTTACTGTAAATAGTCCTCGTGTTTCATTCAGTAGTTGAAGTTACTGTTGATAGTCCTCGTGTTTCATTCAGTAGTTGAAGTTACTGTTAATAGTCCTCGTGTTTCATTCAGTAGTTGAAGTTACTGTTACTGTTAATAGTCCTCGTGTTTCATTCAGTAGCTGAAGTTACTGTAAATAGTCCTCGTGTTTCATTCAGTAGTTGAAGTTACTGTTACTGTTGATAGTCCTCGTGTTTCATTCAGTAGTTGAAGTTACTGTTAATAGTCCTCGTGTTTCATTCAGTAGTTGAAGTTACTGTAAATAGTCCTCGTGTTTCATTCAGTAGTTGAAGTTACTGTAAATAGTCCTCGTGTTTCATTCAGTAGTTGAAGTTACTGTTGATAGTCCTCGTGTTTCATTCAGTAGTTGAAGTTACTGTTAATAGTCCTCGTGTTTCATTCAGTAGTTGAAGTTACTGTTACTGTTAATAGTCCTCGTGTTTCATTCAGTAGCTGAAGTTACTGTAAATAGTCCTCGTGTTTCATTCAGTAGTTGAAGTTACTGTTACTGTTGATAGTCCTCGTGTTTCATTCAGTAGTTGAAGTTACTGTTAATAGTCCTCGTGTTTCATTCAGTAGTTGAAGTTACTGTTAATAGTCCTCGTGTTTCATTCAGTAGTTGAAGTTACTGTAAATAGTCCTCGTGTTTCATTCAGTAGTTGAAGTTACTGTTACTGTTGATAGTCCTCGTGTTTCATTCAGTAGTTGAAGTTACTGTTACTGTTGATAGTCCTCGTGTTTCATTCAGTAGTTGAAGTTACTGTTAATAGTTGTGTTTCATTCAGTAGTTGAAGTTACTGTAAATAGTCCTCGTGTTTCATTCAGTAGTTGAAGTTACTGTTACTGTTGATAGTCCTCGTGTTTCATTCAGTAGTTGAAGTTACTGTAAATAGTCCTCGTGTTTTATTCAGTAGCTGAAGTAACTGTTACTGTTGATAGTCCTCGTGTTTCATTCAGTAGCTGAAGTAACTGTTACTGTTTCTAGTCCTCGTGTTTCATTCAGTAGCTGAAGTAACTGTTACTGTTTCTAGTCCTCGTGTTTCATTCAGTAGCTGAAGTAACTGTTACTGTTGATAGTCCTCGTGTTTCATTCAGTAGCTGAAGTACCTGTTACTGTTTCTAGTTGTGTTTCATTCAGTAGCTGAAGTAACTGTTACTGTTGATAGTCCTCGTGTTTCAACTAGTGTTGCCTCCTTGCCCGTGGGTCTGACTAGATGTGTTACTATGACAACTAGGGTAAGATTATCAGGCCCTCCTATCACTAACAAGGATTTTTTTTAGCACCATGTTTTCTAATGGCCGCCCACTAAAATATGAGATATTAGGCAGATTTGAGTAAATTGTTCTTGCTAATCCCAATAGATTGTTCAATCTTGTGGGCTGTAGACCTAATATATCTGACTACCACGGGTGGTTGCAAAAATAAAATTGTAATGTAGGTGTATTGGCAATGTGACATTTACATTTCAAGTTCCAACTTTTTATTTAAATAGACTCGCTGCGATTTTCTGAAACGTCTCATCCATCCTCCAAATCTGTCTTTCTCTCGCTCTCTCGCTCTCTCGCTCTCTCGCTCTCTCGCTCTCTCGCGCTCTCTCTCTGGGGGGTGTGTGTATATGTGACGGGAGTCTCTGCCGGTGGCATCCCAGCTTATGCTCAGTTCACGGCCCTTAATATGGTCCATTTCCACATAGACCTAACCTCATACCAGTGTTTTACGTTAATGTAAAAACTCTGGTGTTATTGTGCTTCCACAGCTCTGGCTGACGGTTATACTGATGATGGTTAAACATGGTGGTAAATCCTGAATGGAAATTCTTCACCCGTGTCCTGTATTCCTGCTGAAATGGGATTCAGAACTGAATTCTGACCGAGAAAGTCCCGTGTAGGTAGTGATCACCTAGAACGATAACGGCGTGACCCGTTGCTACCTAAAAGCAGCAGAGTTAAAAAATTATAATAATAATAATGTTTTTTTAACTTAACATCTTCGGCTGAACTAACCCAAAGTCTCTCAGGGGACGCTCCATGTAAGTAAGCCTGCTGCGCTGGCCCATTTGAAAGCTAAAATCACTGCGCCTACTACAGCTTCCAGGAACCCCACAGCAAAGTTTGATACCAGCCGACAGGAGATTTCATAACTTAAAACCATGACCAGAGAGACGACAGCAAGCTAACATATGTTTAAAAAAAAATATTTATTTAGATGGTCATACCATGGATCATTTATCTGTTTGATAAAACATTTTAGGACCTCTTTTTAGGTATATTAAAAAAAAAAATACAATATTGAATTTAAGCCTTTACTACTATTTAAAAAAAAATATATTTATTTTATTTTACTAGGCAAGTCAGTTAAGAACAAATTCTTATTTTCAATGACTGCCTAGGAACAGTGGGTTAACTGCCTGTTCAGGGGCAGAACGAAAGATTTGTACCTTCTCAGCTCGGGGATTTGAACTTGCAACCTTTCGGTTACTAGTCCAACGCTCTAACCACTAGGCTACCCTGCCGCCTACTATAGCCAATAGAAACGCATTGCACAATACATTCATAAATTATGTATTTTGGTGGGTATTTCTATTTATTTATTATGATATTTAGATTAACCTCTCTGGTACAAGTGGGACGGTAGCGTCCCACCTCGACAACAGCCAGTGAAATTGCAGGGCACCAAATTCAAAACAACAGAAATCCCATAATTAAAAATCCTCAAACATACCAATATTATACACCATTTTAAAGATAAACTTCTTGTAAATCCAGCCACAGTGTCCGATTTCAAAAAGGCTTTACTGCGAAAGCACACCAGGCAATTTATGTTAGGTCAGCGCCTGGTCACAGAAAACCATACAGCCATTTTCCAGCCAAGGAGAGGGCTCACAAAAGTCAGAAATAGCGATTTAAATTAAACACTAACCTTTGATCTTCATCAGATGGCACATCATAAACATTGATCTAAGATACAAGTGTTTAACATACATTTAAAGATAAACTTCTCCTAAATGCAACTGCTGTGTCAGATTTCAAAAAAGGCTTTATGGCGAAAGCTCACTTTGCGATTATGTGAGGTCAGCGCCTAGCCACAGAAACCCATACAGCCCATAGACAAACCGCATAGACACAGTATATTGGATAGGCAATCACTTGAAAAATGACAAACCTCATATTTCCCACTTCCTGGTTGGATTTTTCTCAGGTTTTCGCCTGCCATATGAGTTCTGTTATACTTACAGACATCATTCAAACAGTTTTAGAAACTTCAGTGTTTTCTATCCAAATAAACTAATATGCTTATCCTAGCCTCTGGGCCTGAGTAGCAGGCAGTTTACTCTGGGCACGCTTTTCATCCGGACGTGAAAATACTGCCCCCTACCCTAGTGAGGTTAACTCTGAAGAATTAAAAAAAAAGGTTTGTTCTCTTCTTCGAAAATATTCCTGATCAAATAAGTCTAGACAATATCCAAAACCACATTTTCATTAATTCACTTTTTTAAAAGCATGTACTTCTCAACAATACCAGAACAAATGTTTCCAATCCTCGAAGGAAATATCGATACTATTCAATCATTTCTGTCTTTCAGATACTTTTTCCTATTTGGCTGGCTACTATATGTACTTGTGGAAAACACAGCTTTCTGTAAATGTAATGCGAGGGGGGTTCTTGCCACCATTTTTGCGTTTGTGCAATTAAGCCTGGGAAGTTAGTCAGAGGGCAAGCAGCGTGCTCTGCACGTTTACATGTGACTGGCGTGCCATTGACTGTATAGTTTATATAACAGCTAACGTCTCTTCTTTCTAATGGACTTACGGCCTGTTTGTCTGTCTGAGTTGTGACACCCCACTACCCCTGGAAAAAAATGAAAGCTAAAAAGTGAGTTAATTTTTTTATAAAAAAATAAATAATTCAGGACATCTTTGTCTCTGTGTTGCAAATAAAAGCTGAAATTGGTTTTGTAGTTTTTAAAAAATGATTCATTGAGTTGTTTTTGGCTCCCTGCGCGTACCGTAGTGTAGGCTTCCCGCTGTACAAAGTTATAATATACCGGAAATGACCAGATTAGAACATTTATTTTAGATGACCTGTAATGGGGCGGCAGCGTAGCCTAGTGGTTAGAGCATTGGACTAGTAACCGAAAGGTTGCAAGTTCGAATCCCCGAGCTGAAAAGGTACAAATCTTTCGTTCTGCCACTGTTCCTAGGCAGTCATTGAAAATAAGAATTTGTTCTTAACTGACTTGCCTAGTAAAATAAAATATATAGATATTTTTTTAAAGGCTTAAATTCAATATTGGATGGTTGCAAGTTCGAATCCCCGAGCTGACAAGGTACAAATCTGTCATTCTGGCCCTGAACCTGTAATGAGAATAAAACGTGAGCTTGTTGTGCGTCGCCGGCAATTTTTTTTTTTGCGCCTAAAACCATTTGTTGTGCTTTGCCAGGTATAGTTCTTTGTCCTATTAAACTAAACTAAAATGTGATCATATTTATTTAACTATTACAGCATTAAAGTCGAGCTAAAATAAATTATTAATATAGTCTTCCTTGTTATTGTATCTGCCCATTTCCTGGTTAGCGTTTGACTGTCAAAACAGTGGGTGCGTTGAGCGCATGGTTTTTCATTGACATGTAATGCAGTAGTAACTCATATATATATATATATGATCATATCCCTAAGTGTATTTATGCTAATGTTTGCACCTTCATTGAAAGTGTGCTGTAAGGTTATTCATGTACATTTTATCATCTGAGGATGAATATTGAAATTCATGCTATTGCATGTTAATTGAACCTGATGTGATGTGGCTGTTTAGCATTGGTCAAATGCATGATGGGTAGTAGTGATATTTAATCCCTTTCATTTTCTTGGTTGTCGTCCACAGGGAACAGGTCGGCATGCTGCCTGTTACAGGTGTATTTGATGCCTGTGTTTTTTTCTTTTGAGGGCTGTACTTGATTCAGTTTATGTTCCTTTGTCCAGGTAATTATTTGTTTATATATCGTACAGTCGCTGGCTCATTCTTTCTCTCCTAAATGAAAAGCAGTTCCGCATTGTTGCCACGTCACTGCTGAGCTCCAGTCCAATGGTGGCGAGCTTTTACACCACTACAGCCGTCGCTTGGTATCGCGCGTGATGATCTTAGGCTTGTGTGCGCGGCTGCCCGACAGTAAGTTATTGTGCTGACGTTGCTTCTAGAGGCAGTTTGGAACTTAGTAGTGAGTGTTGCAACCGAGGACACACGATTTGTAATGCGCTTCGGCACTCGGTGGTTCCGTTCTGTGAACTTGTGTGGCCTACCACATCTCGACTGAGCCGTTGTTGCTCCTAGACGTTTCCACTTTACAATAACAGTGCTCACAGTTGACCGGGGTAACTCGAGCAGGGCAAACATTTTACCAACTGACTTGTAGGAAAAGTGGCATCCTATGACGGGTGCCACGTTGAAAGTCACTGAGCTCTTCAGTAACTGCCAATGTTTGTCTATGGAGATTGCATGGCGGTGTGGTGGGGTGATTTTATGTGTGTGTGTGTGGGGGGTAACGGTGGTGTGGTGTTAAAAGAATCCACTAATTTGTGTGTGTTTTGTGTGTGTGTGTGTGTTTGGGCGGTGTGTGTGTGTGTTTTGGGGTCAGGCAAAGTGTTTTGGGGGACCCACAGTGTGTATGGTGGGTTGGTACATTGTGGTTCAGTGGTGGGTGGTATGTAGTGGTGGGTGACATGTGTGTGTGTGTGTACGTGTGTGTGTGTGTACGTGTGTGGTGTACGTGTGTGTATCCCCTGTGTGTGTGTACTTGTGGTTCAGTCCTGGTATCCCCCTGGTGTGGGTGTGTACTGGTTGGGTGTGATATGGTGTGGGTGTGTACTTGTGGTTCAGTACTGTGTATGTACTGGTCGTGTATTGTGGTTGTGTCCTGATATGTACTGGTGGGTGTGTGTGTGTGGTTCAGTGTGTGATACTGGTGGGTGTGTGTGTACTGGTGGGTTGTAGGTGTGATACTGGTGGGTGTGTAGGTGTGTACTGGTGGTGTGTACTGGTGTGTATGTGTGTGTACTTGTGTGTGGGTGTTGTGGTGTGTGTACTGGTGGGTGGGTGTGTACTGGTGGGTGGGGTTCAGTGGGTGGGTGTATCCCCTGGTGTGGGTGTTGTGGTTCAGGTGGGTGTGATATCCCCCTGGTGGGTGGGTGTGTACTGGTACGTGGTGTACTTTACTGGTGGGTGTGTGTACCCCTGGTGTGTTGTGGTTCAGTGTGGGTGATATCCTGGTGGGTGGTGTGTACTGGTGGGTGGTTCAGTCCTGATGTGGGTGGGTGACATTAGGTGGTTCAGTACTGGTATCCCCTGGTGTGTGTACTGGTGTGTGGTTCAGTGGGTGTGGTGGGTCTGTGTTGGTGGTGTGTGTACTGATTGTGGTTCAGTGGTGTGATATCCTGGTGGGGTGTGTGTGTACTGGTGTGGTTCAGTCCTGATATCCCCCTGTGTGTTTACTGGTGTGGTTCACGTGTGTGTGTGATATGTGTGTGTGTGTGTGTGTGTGGTTCAGTGTGTATGTGTGTATGTACATGTGTGGTTCATGTGTGTGTGTATGTACTGGTGTGACATGTGTGGTTCAGTGTATGTACTGGTGTGTGTGTGTGTGTACTGGTGTGTGTGTGTACTGGTGTGTGTGTGTGTGTACTGGTGTGTGTGTGTGTACTGGTGTGTGTGTGTGTACTGGTGTGTGTGTACTGGTGTGTGTGTACTGGTGTGTGTGTGTGTGTGTGTGTACTGGTGTGTGTGTGTGTACTGGTAGGTGGGTGTGTGTGTGTTTACTGGTGTGTGTACTGGTACGTGGGTGTACTTTACTGGTGGGTGTGTGTGTGGTGTGTACTGGTGTGGGTGGGTGTACTGGTAGGTGGATGTGTGTACTGGTGGGTGGGTGTGTGTGTACTGGTGTGTGTTCTGTGTGTGTGTGTACTTGTGTGTGTACTTGTGTGTGTGTGTGTGTGTGTACTGGTGGGTGGGTGTGTACTGGTGGGTGGGTGTGTACTGGTGGGTGGGTGTGTACTGGTGGGTGTGGGTGGGTCTGTGTTGGTGTGTGTGTGTGTACTGGTGGGTGGGTGTGTACGTGTGTGTACGTGTGTGCGTGTGCGTGCGTGTGCGTGCGTGTGTGTGTGTGTGTGTGTGTGTGTGTGTGTGTGTGTGTGTGTGTGTGTGTGTGTGTGTGTGTGTACTTGTGTGTGTGTGTGGTGTGTGTGTGTGTAGTGGTGTGTGTGTGTACTTGTGTGTGTGTGTGTACTGGTGGGTGTGTGTGTGTGTACTGTGTGTGTGTGTGTACTTGTGTGTGTGTGTGTACTGTGTGTGTGTGTGTACTGGTGGGTGGGTGGGTGTGTGTGTACTGTGTGTGTGTGTGTGTGTACTGGTGGGTGTGTGTGTGTGTGTACTGGTGTGTGTGTGTGTGTGTGTGTGTACTTGTGTGTGTGTGTGTGTGTGTACTGTGTGTGTGTGTGTACTTGTGTGTGTGTGTGTGTGTACTTGTGTGTGTGTGTGTGTGTGTGTACTTGTGTGTGTGTGTGTGTACTGGTGTGTGTGTTTGTGTGTGTACTGGTGGGTGGGTGTGTGGTGTGTGTGTGTGTACTGGTGGGTGGGTGTGTACTGGTGGGTGTGGGTGGGTCTGTGTGTGTGTGTGTAGTGTGTGTGTGTGTGTGTGTGTGTGTACTGGTGGTGTGTGTGTACTGGTGTGTGTACTGGTGTGGGTGTGTGTTTACTGGTGGGTGTGTGTGTGTGTACTGGTGTGTGTGTGTACTTGTGTGTGTGTGTGTGTGTGTACTGTGTGTGTGTGTGTGTGTGTGTGTACTTGTGTGTGTACTTGGTGTGTGTGTACTGGTGGGGGTGTGTGTGTGTGTGTGTGTGTGTGTACTGGTGGGTGGGTGTGTACTGGTGGGTGTGGTGGGTCTGGTGTGTGTGTGTGTGTGTGTGTGTGTGTGTGTGTGTGTGTACTGGTGTGTGTGTGTGTACTGTGTGTGTACTTGTGCGTGTGTGTGTGTACTTGTGTGTGTGTACTGGTGTGTGTGTGTGTACTGGTGTGTACTGGTACGTGGGTGCACTTTACTGGTGGGTGTGTGTGTACTGATGTGGGTGTCCTGGATGTGTACTAGTGGGTAGGTGTGGGTGTGTACTGGTGGGTGGGTGTGTGTACTGGTAGGTGGGTGTGTGTGTGTTTACTGGTGGGTGGGTGTGTACTGGTACGTGTGTGTACATGTGTGTACTGGTGTGGGTGTACTGGTGTACTGGTGTACTTTACTGGTGGGTGTGTGTACTAGTGGGTAGTTGTGGGTGTGTACTGGTGGGTGGGTGTGTACTGGTGGGGTGTGTACTAGTGGTAGTTGTGGGTGTGTACTGGTGGGTGGGTGTGTACTGGTGGGTGTGTGTACGTACTGGTGTGTGTGGGTGTGTGTACTGGTGTGGGTGTGTCCTGGTTGGTGTATGTGTACTGGTGTGTGTGTACTGGTGAGTGTACTGTGTGTGTGTGTGTACTGGTGGGTGGGTGTGTGTACTGGTGTGGGTGTACTGGTGTAGGTGGTGTGTGTGTGTGTGTACTGGTGGGTGGGTGGGTGTGTGCACTGGTGTGTGTGTGTGTGTGTGTGTGTTTGTGTGTACTGGTGGGTGGGTGTGTGTGTGTGTACTGGTGGGTGTGTGTGTGTACTGGTGGGTGGGTGTGCGTGTGTGTGTTTACTGGTGTGTGTACGTGTGTGTGTGTGTGTGTGTGTGTGTGTGTGTGTGTGTGGGTTGTGTGTGTGTGTGTGTACTGTGTGTGTGTGTGTATGTACTTGTGTGTGTGTGTGTGTGTACTGTGTGTGTATGTACTTGTGTGTGGTGTGGTGTGTGTGTACTGGTGTGTGTGTGTGGTGGTGTGTACTGGTGTGTAGTGGTGTGTACTGGTGTGGTGGGTGTGTGTGTACTGGTGTGTGTGTACTGGTGTGTGTGTGTGGTGTGTGTGTGTGTACTGGTAGGTGGGTGTGTGTGTGTTTACTGTGTGTGTACTGGTACGTGGTGTGTTTACTGGTGGGTGTGTGTGTGGTGTGTACTGGTGTGTGTGTACTGGTAGGTGGATGTGTGTACTGGTGGGTGTGGTGTGTGTGTACTGGTGTGTGTGTACTGGTGTGTGTGTACTTGTGTGTGTGTGTGTGTACTGTGTGTGTACTGTGTGTGTGTGTGTGTGTGGTGTGTGTGTGTGTGTACTGGTGGGTGGGTGTGTACTGGTGGGTGGGTGTGTACTGGTGGGTGTGGGTGGGTCTGTGTTGGTGTGTGTGTACTGGTGGGTGTGTGTGTGTGTGTGTGTGTGTGTGTACTTGTGTGTGTGTGTGTGTGTGTTGTGTGTGTGTGTACTGGTGGGTGTGTGTGTACTGGTGGGTGTGGGTGGGTCTGTACTGGTGTGTGTGTGTACTGGTGTGTGTGTGTGTGTGTGTGTGTACTGGTGTGTGTGGTGTGTGTACGCTGTGTGTGTGTGTACTGTGTGTACTTGTGTGTGTGTACTTGTGTGTACTGCGTGTGTGTGTGTGGTGTGTGTACCTGTGTGTGTGTGTGTACTGGTGGGTGGGTGTGTACTGGTACGTGTTTACTGGTGGGTGTGTGTACGTACTGATGTGGGTGTCCTGGATGTGTACTAGTGGGTAGGTGTGGGTGTGTACTGTGGGTGGGTGTGTGTGGTAGGTGGGTGTGTGTGTTTACTGGTGGGTGGGTGTGTACTGGTACGTGTGTGTGTACGTGTGTGTGTGGGTGTACTGGTGTGTGTATGTGGGTGTACTTTACTGGTGGGTGTGTGTACTAGTGGGTAGGTGTGGGTGTGTACTGGTGGGTGGGTGTGTACTGGTGGGTGTGTGTACGTACTGGTGTGTGGGTGTGTGTACGTACTGGTGTGGGTGTGTCCTGGTTGGTGTATGTGTACTGGTGGACGGGTGTGTACTGGTGTGTGTGTGTACTGGTGAGTGTACTTGTGTGTGTGTGTGTACTGGTGGGTGGGTGTGTGTACTGGTGTGGGTGTACTGGTGTAGGTGGGTGTGTGTGTGTGTACTGGTGGGTGGGTGGGTGTGTGCACTGTGTGTGTGTGTGTGTGGGTGTGTACTGGTGGGTGGTTGTGTACTGGTGGGTGGGTGTGCATATGTGTTTGTGTGTGTGAACTGGTGGGTGGGGTGTGTACTGGTGGGTGGGTGGTGTGTGTACTGCGGTATGTGTGTGTGGGTGTTCACTGGTGGGTGGGTGGGGTGTGTGTACTGCGGTATGTGTGTGGTGTTCACTGGTGTGGGTGGGGGGGTGTGTACTGCGGTATGTGTGTATGTGTTTGTACCGGGGTGGGTGTGTACTGTCAGCTGTGTGTGTGTGTACTTGGGTGTGGGGCTTTGTGTACTGGGGTGGGTGTGTGTGTACTGGGTGGTGTTTGTGTGTACTGTGGTGTGGGTGGGTGTGTTCTGGTGTATACTGGGGTGTGTGTGTGTTTTTGTACTGGGGTGGGTGTGTATGTTTTTGTACTGGGGTGGGTGTGTATTGGGGTGTGGGTGGATGTGTACTGGGGTATGGGTGTGTGTTCTGTGTGTGTGTGGGGCTGTGTTCTGTCTGTGTGTGGGGCTGTGTTCTGTGTGTGTGGGGGGGTGTGTACTGCGCTGTGTGTACTGTGGTGTGTGTGTGTGTACTGCGCTGTGTGTTGCGGTGTGTATGTGTGTTTACTGGGTGGTGTGTCTGTACTGGGGTGTGTTTTAGTGTGTACTGGGGTATGTGTGTTTGTGTTTTTACTGGGGTGTGTGTGTGTACTGCGGTGTGTGTACTGGTGTGTGTGTACTGGGTTGTGTGTCTGGGTTTACTGGGTTGTGTGTGTTTGTGTGGGTTTACTGGGTTGTGTGTCTGTGGGTTTACTGGGTTGTGTGTGTTTGTGTGGGTTTACTGGGTCGTGTGTGTTTGTGTGGGTTTACTGGGTCGTGTGTGTTTGTGTGGGTTTACTGGGTTGTGTGTGTTTGTGTGGGTTTACTGGGTTGTTTGTGTGGGTTTACTGGGTTGTGTGTGTGTTTTGTACCGGGGTGTGGGTATATTTTATGTCTGTACTGCGGTGTGGTTGTGTACTGGGGTGGGTGTACTGTTGTCTGCTTATTGGTGTGTACTGGGGTGTATGTACCGGGGTATGTACTGTCGTTTGTGGGTTTACTGTGGTGTGTGTGTGTACTGGGGGGGGTGTTCACCGGACGTGCTACCTGTCCCAGACCTGCTGTTTTCAACTCTCTAGAGACAGCAGGAGCGGTAGAGATACTCTGAATGATCGGCTATGAAAAGCCAACTGATATTTACTCATGAGGTGCTGACTTGCTGCATCCTCGACAACCACTGTGATTATTATTATTTGACCCTGCTGGTCATCTATGAACGTTTGAACATCTTGGCCATGTTCTGTTATAATCTCTACCCGGCACAGCCAGAAGAGGACTGGCCACCCCTCATACTCTGGTTCCTCTCTAGGTTTCTTCCTAGGTTTTGGCCTTTCTAGGGAGTTTTTCCTAGCCACCGTGCTTCTACACCTGCATTGCTTGCTGTTTGGGGTTTTAGGCTGGGTTTCTGTACAGCACTTTGAGATATCAGCTGATGTACGAAGGGCTATATAAATAAATTTGATTTGATTTTGATTTGTGTACTGGAGGGAATGTGTGTACTGGGGTTGGGGGTGTGTGTGTACTGGGGGTCTGCTTACTGGTGTGTACTTGTGTACGGAGGGGGTGGTGTGGGTGTACTGGGGGTCTGCTTACTGGTGTATACAGAGGGGGTGGTGTGGGTGTACTGGGGGTCTGCTTACTGGTGTGTACAGAGGGGGTGGTGTGGGTGTACTGGTGTGTGTGTGTGTGTGTATAGTGTACCACCTTGAATCAGTGTCTTCATCTTCGTGGGCAATTGTTATATCACGAATGTGCAATGCATTGAAGATAATCTTTCTGTGATAATGAATTCTCCATTCCTTCCATCCCCATCAACACAACAGTGTGCCCAGCTCAGCTCAACCTCACTGAACAAAAACCTCAATGTAACATTGAACAATTTACTGAACTACAGTTCATATAAAGGAAATCAGTCCATTGAAATCAATGCATTAGGCCCTAATCTATGGATTTCACATGACTGGGAATACAGATATGCATCTGTTGGTCACAGAAACCTTAAAAAAAAAAAAAAGGCAGGGGTTTGGATCAGAAAACCAGACAGTATCTGGTGTGACCAACATTTACCTCATGCAGCGTGGCACATCTCCTTCGCCTAGAGTTGATCAGGCTGTTGATTGTGGCCTGTGGAATGTTGCCTCACTTCCTCTTCAACGGCTGTGAGACGTAGCTGGATATGTGGTGGCAACTGGGACACGCTGTCGATAACACGTCGATCCAGAGCATCCCGAACATGCTCAAGTGGTTGACAGGTCTGGTGAGTGTGCAGGCCATGGAAGAAGTGGGTTTATTTATCATGCTGAAACGTGATGTGATGGCAGCAGGTTATTAGGCTTGAGGATCTCCTCACGGTATCACTGTGCATTCAAATAGCCATCCATAAAATGTCATTTTGTTCGTTGTCTGTAGCTTATGCCTGCCCATGCCATAACCTCTCCGCCACCATAGGGCACTCTGGTCACAACGTTGACATCAGCAAACCGCTCGCCCACTTGACGCCATACACGCTGTCTGCCATCTACCCGGTACAGTTGAAAACAGGAATCATCCATGAAGAGGACACTTCTCCAGTGTGCCAGTTGCCATTCAAGGTTAACATTTGCCCATTGAAGTCAGTTACGGCGCTGAACTGCAGTCAGGTCAAGACCCCGGTGAGGGCGATGAGCTCGCAGATGTGCTTCCCTGAGACGGTTTCTGACAGTTTGTGCAGAAATTCTTCGGTTGTGCAGTTTCATCAGCTGTTCAGGTGTCTGGTCTCAGACGAACCCAGCAGGTGAAGCAGCCAGATGTGTAGGTACTGGGTTGGCGTGGTTACACATGGTCTGCAGTTGTGAGGCTGGTTGGACGTACTGCCACATTCTCTAAAATGCCGTAGGAGAGGCGGCTTATAGTAGAGAAATTAATATCTAATTATCTGGCAATAGCTCTAGTGGACATTCCTGCAGTCAGCATGCCAATTGCACACTCAACTTGAGACATCTGTGGCATTGTGTTGTCACCGTAATGTGACACAACTTCACATTTTAGGGTGGCCTTTTTTTCGTCCGCAACACAAGGTGCACCTGTGTAATGATCATGCTGTTTAATCAGCTTCTTGATATGCCACACCTGTCAAGTGGATGGATTATCTTGGCAAAGGAGAAATGATCACTAACTGGGATGTAAACATATTTGTGCACAGAATTTGAGTGAAATATTCATTCTGTCTGTGAAATGTTGCGTTCAAATTTTTTTCCAGTATAGATTATGAAAAGTTGCCTTCCAGGCTTTTTATTCCTAGTATTACCATTATCACTAGTTTACTCCAATTAAGGGAGGGGTGGTAGGGTAAGGAAGAGGGGTGGTAGGGTAAGGAAGAGGGGTGGTAGGGTAAGGAAGAGGGGTGGTAGGGTAAGGAAGAGGGGTGGTAAGGAAGAGGGGTGGTAGGGTAAGGAAGAGGGGTGGTAGGGTAAGGAAGAGGGGGTAGGGTAAGGAAGAGGGGGTGGTAAGGAAGAGGGGTGGTAAGGAAGAGGGGTGGTAGGGTAAGGAAGGGGGGTGGTAGGGTAAGGAAGAGGGGTGGTAGGGTAAGGAAGAGGGGTGGTAGGGTAAGGAAGAGGGGTGGTAGGGTAAGGAAGAGGGGTGGTAGGGTAAGGAAGAGGGGGTGGTAAGGGGTAAGGAAGAGGGGTGGTAGGGTAAGGAAGAGGGGTGGTAGGGTAAGGAAGAGGGGTGGTAGGGTAAGGAAGAGGGGTTGGTAGGGTAAGGAAGAGGGGTGGTAGGGTAAGGAAGAGGGGTGGTAGGGTAAGGAAGAGGGGTGGTAAGGGTAAGGAAGAGGGGTGGTAGGGTAAGGAAGAGGGGTGGTAGGGTAAGGAAGAGGGTTGGTAGGGTAAGGAAGAGGGTTGGTAGGGTAAGGAAGAGGGGGGTTGGTAAGGAAGAGGGGGGTAGGGTAAGGAAGAGGGTTGGTAGGGTAAGGAAGAGGGGTGGGGGAAGATGCATTTAAGGAAAGGGTGATTGGTAGGGTAAGGAAGAGGGGTGGTAGGCATACATAATTTCTGCTGGTATAGGGTATATTGTAGAATAATAGTGAAGACGGTAGGGTAAAAACTATGGGTAACAACATTTCAGGTATGAGTCTGGTGACATTAGGGTGAGGGGAAATCCAGTCCAAAAAGTGGTGCTGTAGGGTAGTTGGTAGGGTAAGAGAAGAGGACCCGATAAGGAAGAGGGGTGGAATGGGATTCTCTTGGTAAGGAAGAAAAGGAAGAGGGTTTGGTAGGGTAAGGAAGAGGGTGGTAGGGTGGAAGAGAGAAGGAAGAGGGTTTTTAATTTTTAATTTTACAGGAAGAGGGGTGGTAAAACCAACAAAGGGTGGTAGGGCAAGGATTTTTAGGGTTCTTAAGGAAGAGGGTCTGGTGAATCAGTTACATTTGGTAGGGTCATTCAATGAACCAAGTGCTTATCAAGATGGCTACTGAACATGTCTGGTCTTCTCCCTTTCTCCAGTCTGTCAGAGTAAAGACATCCGTAACAAGGGTAACCTGCAGGGTTGGTAGGGTGATCGAAGCCACTTGAAGAAGGTTCAAGACTGAGGTTGAATCAGTCAGGGTAAGGAAGAGGGGTAAGGAAGAGGGTTGGTAGCTGAAGGAAGAGGGTTGGTCCTCCTGTTCAGGAAGTCTACGGTCTGGTCCCTCAGAAGACCTGTTCCCCAACCTGAGAGGGTGGTGATCCGAGGCAACAACCTGGGTCAAGGAAGCCCTGGTTCTGTTTGAGATGGTGCACCTGAAGGAGAGGGGGGTAGCCTCATGAACATCACTAGAGGAGGAAGAGGGTTGGAGAAGAAGAGGGTCTGGTAGGGTAAGGAAGAGGGGGTACCCTGAAGACTGGTCCAAGATTCTGGAAGAGGGGTGGAGGACAAGGAACATGGTGTCCAAGGGGTGGTAAGGAACCAGGGGTGTAGGGGGGAGGGGTGGTAGGGCAAGGAAGAGGGAAGACCACCTGCCCACAGACCACCATCAACGGGCAATTTGGAGAGCGCTGCTAGGGTAAGAACCAGGGGTGCCAGAGAAGTAAGTGGTTTTTTAAAAAATTTTTTAGGTTCTAGGGTAAGGAAGAGGGTGGTAAAGGGTAAGGAAGACAGAGTACTGAATAGATAGAGGTTGATATCTCAAAGGAAGTAGGGGTCTGTTTTTTATTTTGGGGTGGTAGGGTACATGAATGTTCAGGTGGCATAATGGTAAGGAAGAGGGGTGTAAGGGTAATGAAAGGGGTGGTAGGGTAAGGAATCAGGGGTTAGGGGTGGTAGGGATATCAGGTTATATATTGTTACCTATAGGAGAACTTGACTCTGGCTCTGGATGTCTTGAATATGTCAGGGCAGGAAGAGGCCTCTGAGTAGGGTTTAGAAGAGGGGTGGTAGAGCGGAAGAGGGGTAGGAAGATTAAAGAAATGTGATTGTTTACATATATATGAGACCGACATGCATACATACATTTCTGCTATTTTATATATATATTGTAGAATAATAGTGAAGACGTCAAAACTATGAAATAACACACATTTCAGGTATGAGTCTGTGACATTACTGAGGGGAAATCCAGTCCAAACCAAGTGGTGCTGTACAGTTGCTATCTAAGAGAATGCAGCGACCCGATGAATGGCTTGATTCTCTTGTGTGTAAAATATTAGTGTTTCGTGGTTGTAGCTGGAAGAGAGAAGGCAATGACGCTATCTCCCGCTTGTGTTTTTAATTTTTAATTTTACACTCATCCGTGTGTCTTAAAACCAACACTAACTGACGTTACTGCAACTTATTTTTATGTTCTTGTCTTGAATCAGTTACATTTCTGTCATTCAATGAACCAAGTGCTTATCAAGATGGCTACTGACATGTCTCCTCTTCTCCCTTTCTCCAGTCTGTCAGAGTAAAGACATCCGTAACAACGTGACCAACCTGCAGCTGTTAGAGAACTGCACGGTGATCGAGGGCCACTTGAAGATCCTCCTCATGTTCAAGACTGAGGACTTCAGGGGAATCAGCTACCCTAAGCTGACTGTGGTCACCGACTTCCTCCTCCTGTTCAGGGTCTACGGTCTGGAATCCCTCAGCGACCTGTTCCCCAACCTGACGGTGATCCGAGGCAACAACCTGTTCTTCAACTACGCCCTGGTTCTGTTTGAGATGGTGCACCTGAAGGAGTTGGGGCTCCACAGCCTCATGAACATCACTAGAGGAGCCGTGAGGTTGGAGAAGAACCCGGACCTCTGCTACCTCTCTACCCTGGACTGGTCCAAGATTCTGGACACGGTGGAGGACAACTACATCGTGTCCAATAAGAACAACCAGGAGTGTGGGGACGTGTGTCCGGGCACGGCCCAGGGGAAGACCACCTGCCCACAGACCACCATCAACGGGCAATTTGGAGAGCGCTGCTGGACTCAGAACCACTGCCAGAGAAGTAAGTCTTTTTTTAAAAACATTTGTTAGTTTCTCCGTCTGGTAAAGAACACACAGTACAGAGTACTGAATAGATATGTTGATATCTCAAACATTAGTAGCCCCACTCTGTTTTTATCTTTTGGTTCCATTCCTAATACATGCCATATGTTCAGTTGGCATAATGTGAATCTATGAAGGTGCACGCCGGCGTGCTTGGCATTTTCATCCAATTGAATCCGTGTTCCCCATGTCGACTTGTAGATTGATATCCGGTTATATATTGTTACCTATAGGATAACTTGGACTCTGGCTCTGGATGTCTTGACCTTCTCCTCTATATGTCATTTCACCTCGTGTAAAGCAGCACGTCGTCTCTGGAGCTGTCTGTCTGTTTAGCTTTCAGGGTGGATGAGAGAGCGGCAGACGGTCGATTATGGAAGAGCGATTTCATTCGGATGAATCATGTTCATAACAGCGAGGGAACGTTGTTCTTTCTATAGTACGCCACGGGTTATGCCGACTCCCCATCGGGGAAGAGGAGGAGGAGGGGGGATACCTAGTTTGCAATTTAAAGTTATCAGGCAGACTATCATTGGATGGTGAAAATGCATTTGATGTGGAAAGGTGCAGCCTTGACGCTCCTCTGCTGTCATCCCCTCTTCTCAGTGTGACGGATCAGTGTGTGTGTGTGTGTGTGTGAGTCAGTTTATATGACGGATCAGTGTGTGTGTGTGTGTGTGTGAGTCAGTTTATATGACGGATCAGTGTGTGTGTGTGAGTCAGTTTATATGACGGATCAGTGTGTGAGTCAGTTTATATGACGGATCTCTGTGTGTGTTGTGTGTCAGTTTATATGACGGATCAGTCTGTGTGTGTGTGTGTGTCAGTTTATCTGTCGGATCTCTGTGTGTGTGTGTGTGTCAGTTTATATGACGGATCTCTGTGTGTGTGTGTGTGTCAGTTTATATGACGGATCAGTGTGTGTGTGTGTCAGTTTATATGATCGGATCTCTGTGTGTGTGTGTGTCAGTTTATATGACGGATCTCTGTGTGTGTGTGTGTCATTTATATGACGGATCAGTGTGTGTGTGTGAGTCAGTTTATATGACGGATCAGTGTATTGAGTCAGTTTATATGACGGATCTCTGTGTGTGTGTGTGTGTCAGTTTATATGACGGATCTCTGTGTGTGTGTGTGTGTCAGTTTATATGACTGATCAGTGTGTGTGTGTGTCAGTTTATATGACGGATCTGTGTGTGTGTGTGTCAGTTTATATGACGGATCTCTGTGTGTGTGTGTGTGTCAGTTTATATGACGGATCAGTGTGTGTGTGTGTCAGTTTATATGACGGATCTGTGTGTGTGTGTGTGTGTGTGTGTCAGTTTATATGACGGATCTGTGTGAGTGTGTGTGTGTCAGTTTATATGACGGATCTGTGTGTGTGTGTGTGTGTGTCAGTTTATATGACGGATCAGTGTGTGTGTGTGTGTCAGTTTATATGACGGATCAGTGTGTGTGTGTGTGTGTGTGTCAGTTTATATGACGGATCAGTGTGTGTGTGTGTGTCAGTTTATATGACGGATCAGTGTGTGTGTGTGTCAGTTTATATGACGGATCAGTGTGTGTGTGTGTGTCAGTTTATATGACGGATCAGTGTGTGTGTGTGTGTGTACCATATGTCAGTTTATATGAGGGATCTGTGTGTGTGTGTCAGTTTATATGACGGATCAGTGTGTGTGTGTGTCAGTTTATATGACGGATCAGTGTGTGTGTGTACCAGTTTATATGACGGATCAGTGTGTGTGTGTGTGTCAGTTTATATGACGGATCAGTGTGTGTGAGAGTCAGTTTATATGACGGATAACATGTGTGTGTGTGTGTGTGTCAGTTTATATGACGGATCAGTGTGTGTGTGTGTCAGTTTATATACTGAGATCTGACCATAACACCATACCATGTGTGTGTGTGTGTGTCAGTTTATATGATTATCATCAGTGTGTGTGTGTGTGTGTGTCAGTTTATATGATACCAGTTTATATGACATCTGTGTGTGTGTGTATTGTGTGTGTCATATTATATGAGGGATCAGTGTGTGTGTGTGTCATTTATATCACCAGTGTGTGTGTGTTGTGTCAGTTTATATGATATCAGTGTGTGTGTGTGGTCAGTTTATATGACGGATCAGTGTGTGTGGAGTCAGTTTATATGACGGATCAGTGTGTGTGTGTCACCATACTCAGTTTATATGACGGATCAGTACTGTGTGTGTGTGTGAGTCAGTTTATATGACGGATCAGTGTGTGTGTGTGTGTGTGTGTGTGTGTGTGTGTGTGAGTCAGTTTATATGACGGATCAGTGTGTGTGTGTGTGTGTGTGTGAGTCAGTTTATATGACGGATCAGTGTGTGTGTGTATGAGTCAGTTTATATGACGGATCAGTGTGTGTGTGTGTGAGTCAGTTTATATGACGGAACAGTGTGTGTGAGTGTGTATGAGTCAGTTTATATGACGGATCAGTGTGTGTGAGTGTGTATGAGTCAGTTTATATGACGGATCAGTGTGTGTGAGTCAGTTTATATGACGGATCAGTGTGTGTGTGTGTGTATGAGTCAGTTTGTTCGTGTGTCTGTAAGAATCAGTTTTATTTTTACACTGCTGCTACTCGCTGTTTGTCTATGCGTAGTCACTTTACCCCTACCTACATGCACAAAAAGACTAACCTGCACATTGACTCTGTACCGGGTACCCCATGTATATTGTATATATCCTCGTTATTGTTATTTTATTGTGTTACTTATACTACAGTAAAAACAAATATTTTGTTTTTAAACGGTATTGTTGGTTAAGGGCTTGTAAGTAAGCATTTCACGGTAAGGTGTGCTTGGCACACCTGTTGCACACCTGTTGTATTCGGCGCATGTGACAAATAGATTAGATTTGAGTTCACTCAACTAGTATCTGTCTGTTGGAACACAGGCTAGTTCACTCAACTAGTATCTGTCTGTTGGAACACAGGCTAGTTCACTCAACTAGTATCTGTCTGTTGGAACACAGGCTAGCTCACTCAACTAGTATCTGTCTGTTGGAACACAGGCTAGTTCACTCAACTAGTATCTGTCTGTTGGAACACAGGCTAGTTCACTCAACTAGTATCTGTCTGTTGGAACACAGGCTAGCTCACTCAACTAGTATCTGTCTGTTGGAACACAGGCTAGTTCACTCAACTAGTATCTGTCTGTTGGAACACAGGCTAGTTCACTCAACTAGTATCTGTCTGTTGGAACACAGGCTAGTTCACTCAACTAGTATCTGTCTGTTGGAACACAGGCTAGTTCACTCAACTAGTATCTGTCTGTTGGAACACAGGCTAGTTCACTCAACTAGTATCTGTCTGTTGGAACACAGGCTAGTTCACTCAACTAGTATCTGTCTGTTGGAACACAGGCTAGTTCACTCAACTAGTATCTGTCTGTTGGAACACAGGCTAGTTCACTCAACTAGTATCTGTCTGTTGGAACACAGGCTAGTTCACTCAACTAGTATCTGTCTGTTGGAACACAGGCTAGTTCACTCAACTAGTATCTGTCTGTTGGAACACAGGCTAGTTCACTCAACTAGTATCTGTCTGTTGGAACACAGGCTAGTTCACTCAACTAGTATCTGTCTGTTGGAACACAGGCTAGTTCACTCAACTAGTATCTGTCTGTTGGAACACAGGCTAGTTCACTCAACTAGTATCTGTCTGTTGGAACACAGGCTAGCTCACTCAACTAGTATCTGTCTGTTGGAACACAGGCTAGTTCACTCAACTAGTATCTGTCTGTTGGAACACAGGCTAGTTCACTCAACTAGTATCTGTCTGTTGGAACACAGGCTAGTTCACTCAACTAGTATCTGTCTGTTGGAACACAGGCTAGTTCACTCAACTAGTATCTATCTGTCTGTTGGAACACAGGCTAGTTCACTCAACTAGTATCTATCTGTCTGTTGGAACACAGGCTAGTTCACTCAACTAGTATCTATCTGTCTGTTGGAACACAGACTAGTTTACTCAACTCGTATCTGTCTGTTGGAACACAGGCTAGTTCACTCAACTAGTATCTGTCTGTTGGAACACAGGCTAGTTCACTCAACTCGTATCTGTCTGTTGGAACACAGGCTAGTTCACTCAACTAGTATCTGTCTGTTGGAACACAGGCTAGTTCACTCAACTAGTATCTGTCTGTTGGAACACAGGCTAGTTCACTCAACTCGTATCTGTCTGTTGGAACACAGGCTAGTTCACTCAACTAGTATCTGTCTGTTGGAACACAGGCTAGTTCACTCAACTAGTATATGCTATTGTGTGTTTGCTGCACCTCAGGAAGATTAGCTTACGTCTTGGCATCAGCTAATGGAAATCCTATGAAATAAAGTAAAACACAATCTTATAACTGACTGTCTAACACAAGCTAGTAACTAGTGATGTGTGAAGTTAACTCATAGTTAACATGTCGGGCCATTGTTTTTGATGATGTATTTAATCTTAGTTATGGCAATATCTCACAATTTATTGAGCTATTTGGCTGTGCCAAAACTTCAACATTTGTCCTTCATAGCTTGTACTTCGGCATCTTTTTAAATAGGGAGCGAATGTGTTTTCAGTACTTTTATTTCCATGACTGATCAAACCTTGTCTCTCTCTACCATATTACCATATTACCACCAAACTGAGGGACCTCACCATACCATATTACCACCATAACATATTACCACCATACTGAGGGACCATACCATATTATCACCATACTGAGGGACCTCACCATACCATATTATCACCATACTGAGGGACCTCACCATACCATATTACCATATTAGCACCAAACTGAGGCACCTCACCATACCATATTACCACCATACTGAGGGACCTCACCATACCATACTGATGGACCATACCATATCACCATACTGAGGGACCTCACCATACCATATTATCACCATACTGAGGGACCTCACCATACCATATTATCACCATACTGAGGGACCTCACCATACCATATTATCCCCATACCATATTACCACCAAACTGAGGGACCTCACCATACCATATTACCACCATACTGAGAGACCTCAACATACCATATTACCACCATACTGAGGGACCTCACCATACCATATTACCACCAAACTGAGGGACCTCACCATACCATATTACCATATTACCACCATACTGAGAGACCTCACCATACCATATTACCACCATACTGAGAGATCTCACCATAACATATTACCATATTACCACCAAACTGAGGGACCTCACCATACCATATTACCACCATAACATATTATCACCATACTGAGGGACCTCACCATACCATATTACCACCAAACTGAGGGACCTCACCATACCATATTATCACCATACCATATTATCACCATACTGAGGGACCTCACCATACCATATTATCACCAATACTGAGGGACCATACCATATTATCACCATACTGAGGGACATCACCATATTACCACCATACTGAGGGACCTCACCATACCATATTATCACCATACTGAGGGACCTCACCATACCATATTATCACCATACTGAGGGACCATACCATATTACCACTAACATATTACCACCAAACTGAGGGACCATACCATACCATATTACCATACCATATTAGGGACCTCACCATACCATATTATCACCATACTGAGGGACCTCACCATACCATATTATCACCATATTATCACCATACCATATTATCACCATACCATCACCATTATCACCATACTGAGGGACCTCACCATACCATATTATCACCATACTGAGGGACCTCACCATACCATATTATCACCATACTGAGGGACCTCACCATACCATATTATCACCATACCATATTATCACCATACCATATTACCACCATACTGAGGGACCTCACCATACCATATTACCACCATACTGAGGGACATCACCATACCATATTATCAGAGATATAGATCACCATACCATGGTTATCACCATAGGGAAAGGGACCTCACTAGTAGATAGTGGTGTCCCATACCTATTACCAAAGGGCAGCGTCACTAGTAGAGAGTGGTGTCACCTGGCTGAGGGAAAGGGCAGCGTCACTAGACCATACCATATTATCACCATACTAGAGAGTGGTGTCCCTGGCTAGGGAAAGGGCAGCGTCACTAGTAGATAGTGAGTGTCCCATGGCTAGGGAAAGGGCAGCATCATTATCAGAGAGTGGTGTCCCATGGCTGAGGGAAATACCATATTCACCATAGAGAGTGGTGTCCCTGGCTAGGGATCAAGGGCATTATCACTATACTGAGTGGTGTCCCTGGCTAGGGAAAGGGCATCACCATAGAGAGTGGTGTCACCATACCATATTATCACCAAGGGCAGCGTCACCATACCATA
>NC_068421.1:91174671-91234671 GCF_023373465.1 Oncorhynchus keta | reverse complement strand
TGACGACATCAAGCTTGTGATTCTAGAAATGGGTCGGTTTGTTTCCGGTTATTTTGTGCCCAATAGAAATTAATGGTAAATACTGTGTTGTCATTTTGGAGTCACTTTTATTGTAAATAAGAATAGAATATGTTTAAAATGTCTACATTAATGTGGATGCTACCATGATTACAGATAGTCCTGAATGAATACTGAATAATGAAAGCTACAGACTCGCAAATATCATACCCCCAAGACATGCTAACCTCTCACCATTACAATAACAGGGGAGGTTAGCATTTTATATCATACCCCCAAGACATGCTAACCTCTCACCATTACAATAACAGGGGAGGTTAGCAATTTATATCATACCCCCAAGACATGCTAACCTCTCACCATTACACTAACAGGGGTGGTTAGCAATTTATATCATACCCCCAAGACATGCTAACCTCTCACCATTACACTAACAGGGGAGGTTAGCAATTTATATCATACCCCCAAGACATGCTAACCTCTCACCATTACAATAACAGGGGAGGTTAGCAATTTATATCATACCCCCAAGACATGCTAACCTCTCACCATTACAATAACAGGGGAGGTTAGCACATGCTTTATATCATACCCCCAAGACATGCTAACCTCTCACCATTACAATAACAGGGAGGTTAGCAATTTATATCATACCCCCAAGACATGCTAACCTCTCACCATTACAATAACAGGGGAGGTTAGCAATTTATATCATACCCCCAAGACATGCTAACCTCTCACCATTACACTAACAGGGGAGGTTAGCAATTTATATCATACCCCCAAGACATGCTAACCTCTCACCATTACAATAACAGGGGAGGTTAGCAATTTATATCATACCCCCAAGACATGCTAACCTCTCACCATTACAATAACAGGGGAGGTTAGCAATTTATATCATACCCCCAAGACATGCTAACCTCTCACCATTACAATAACAGGGGAGGTTAGCAATTTATATCATACCCCCAAGACATGCTAACCTCTCACCATTACAATAACAGGGGAGATAAATATTTTTTTTTGGGGGTGATATTTGTGTGGTCTAACTTTCTCACTCATTATTCACGATTCATTCAGGATTATCCATAACCATGGTAGCATCAGAGCCAAAACAATAAATACATTTAGTTTATAGAATTGTATAAATACACAAACTAAAATATAAATGAGCTGAAAAAAAGATACCAGAATGTTTTTGTATTTTGTGCACACATTTGTTTACCTCCCTGTTAGTGAGCATTTCTCCTTTTACCAAGATAATCCATCCACTTGACAGGTGTGGCATATCAAGAAGCTGATTAAAACTTCTCAAGGCTAGGTGGCACTATTTTCACATCCGGATGAAAAGCGTGCCCAAAGTAAACTACCTGCTACTCAGGCCCAGAAGCTAGGATATGCATATCATTTGTAGATTTGGATAGAAAACTAAATTTTCTAAAACTGTTAAAATTATGTCTGAGTATAACAGAACTTATTTGGCATGCGAAGCCCAGAGGACAAACCATCCAGGATTCTTTTTTTTGTTTTGGGGTCACTCTCTTTTCTATGTGGATCTAGAGTTCTAAGGCACTTGCTTGCAGTTCCTATTGCTTCCACTAGATGTCAACAGTCTTTAGAAATTGGTTGATGTTTCTTCTTAGGAAATGGCTACTTCTTCATTTCTCTATCTGGGTGGATAGCCAAGTGTACTGATGTGGTTGGGGCGCATGACCTGAAAGCTCGCTCCACTTTTTTTTAATCCGGTATTGAACACAGTTTATTCCGTCTTAAATTTGACGGAATTATTTACGTTTAAAAATACTTAAAGTTGGATTAGGAAAGTTGTTTGAAATGTTTGGATCAAGTTTACAGGTAAATTATTAGATACTTTGTAGTCATGCAACCAGTGTTTTTCTGAATCAAACGCTCCAAAAAATTGACATTTTGGGGATATAACGACAGAATGTATCGAACAAATGGACCATTTGTGATGTTTAACCTCTTGAGTCGACCCCGGACGCATGCGTCCCATCTAGACATCTGGAAATGCAAATGCGCTACGCTAAATGCTAATAGCACTCGTTAAAACTCAAACGTTCATTAAAACACACATTCAGGGTACTGAATTAAAGCTACACTCGTTGTGAATCCAGCCAACACGTCAGATTTTTAAAATGCTTTTCGGCGAAAGCATGAGAAGCTATTATCTGATAGCATGCTACACCCCTAAAGATCCGCAGGGGACGTAAACAAAATAATTAGCATAGTCGGCGCTACACAAAATGCAGAAATAAAATATAAAACATTCATTACCTTTGACCATCTTCTTTGTTGGCATTCCTAGGTGTCTCATAAACATCACTATTGGGTCTTTTTTTCGATTAAATCGGTCCATATATAGCCTAGATATCGATCTATGAAGACTGTGTGATCAAGCAAAAAAACTGTTTCATAACGCAACATCATTTTTTAAAATAAAAAAAAGTTGACGATAAACTTTCACAAAACACTTCGAAATACTTTTGTAATGCAACTTTAGGTATTAGTAAACGTTAAAAATCGATCAAATTGATCACGAGGCGATGTATATTCTATAGCTGTACGTCCTGAAATAATGTCCGGATAAATCTCAACCAAAATATCCGGTCGGAGACCGGAAGAAATGGGCTGTCTCTTGTCCGTTTGACCAAGAAAAAAATCCTAGGCAAATGACAAGACTGTTGACATCGTGTGGAAGCTGTAGGTATTGCAACCTCGGCTCCAGGTAATTTGGTTTCTATTCAACAACACATTCAAGTGGCGCATTGATATATTTTCCAATTTTCAGTGATCAGATTTTCCTGCGCTTTTCGATGAAACGCACGTTCTGTTATAGTCACAGCCGTGATTTAACCAGTTTTAGAAACGTCTGAGTGTTTTCTATCCACACATACTAATCATATGCATATACTATATTCCTGGCATGAGTTGCAGGGCGCTGAAATGTTGCACGATTTTTAACAGAATGTTCGAAAAAGTAGGGGGTAGACTTAACAGGTTAATGGACATATTGGAGTGCCAACAGAAGAAGCTCTTCAAAGGTAAGACATGAATTATATCGTTATTTCTGACTTATGTCGCGCCTGGCGGGTTGAAATATGATTTTTATGTGTTTGTTTGGTGTGCTGTCCTCGGATAATAGCATGGTTTGCTTTCACCTTAAAGCCTTTTTGAAATCTTGACACTGTGGCTGGATTAACAAGAAGTTCAAATATAAACTGAGGTATAACACTTGTATGAATTATTATTATTATTATTATGAGTATTTTTGAATTTGGCGCGCTGCTATTTCACTGGGTGTTGTCAAATCAATCCCGTTAACGGGATTCTTCACCTGCGGCATCGTCTGAGACCAGTCACCTGGACAGCTGACGAGAATTTCTGCACCAACTGTCAGAAGCCGACTTCGGGAAGCTCATCTGCGTGCCCATCATCTTCACCAGGGTCTTGACCTGACTGCAGTTTGGCGTCGTAACTGACTTCAGTGGGCAGGTGCTCACTTGATGGCCACTGGCACATTGGAGAAGTGTGTTCTTCACGGATGAATCGATGGCAATTTGAATGCACAGAGATACAGTGACTGATTTCCTTATATGAACTGTAACTCAGTAAAATCTTATTGCATGTTGTAAAGGCTGTCATTGTAAATAAAAATTTGTTCTTAACTGACTTGCCTAGTTAAATACACATTTTTTTTTATTTTTTTAAGTAAGTTAGCAATGGAATTTTCTATTATTTTGTTCCAGTAATGTCCTCTGGTCTTTGTGAATAGCTTTAGGTTTGTTCCAGTAATGTCCTCTGGTCTTTGTGAATAGCTTTAGGTTTGTTCCAGTAATGTCCTCTGGTCTTTGTGAATAGCTTTAGGTTTGTTCCAGTAATGTCCTCTGGTCTTTGTGAATAGCTTTAGGTTTGTTCCAGTAATGTCCTCTGGTCTTTGTGAATAGCTTTAGGTTTGTTCCAGTAATGTCCTCTGGTCTTTGTGAATAGCTTTAGGTTTGTTCCAGTAATGTCCTCTGGTCTTTGTGAATAGCTTTAGATTGGTTCCAGACCAGAAGGGGGGTTCATAAATAGTAACATGTGGGTCAGTGTTTGACGTTGTTTTAGAAGCCTTGGTAACTGCCTTTAACAAGGTTTCTGTCACCTGAGGTGTCCTGATAGGGAGATGGAGGAAAGTCCTCTGATTAAAAAGAGCCATGCTCTCTCTCAGAGAGAGGGAGAGAGAGAGAGATCTGATGGCACACGGTGTTCTGTTATTGTGAATGTTGTTTGGCCCCATAGACAGTCTCTTGCGCAACAGAGGGCGCTTTCCAGGTCGAAGTTCGTACGGCTGTGGAGGGCTGTGCTCTTTTGTTGTTTTTGCTGTTTTTCAGTCACCTCACCCAACCACACAGTCACCTCACCCAACCACACAGTCACCTCACCCAACCACACAGTCACCTCACCCAACCACACAGTCACCTCACCCAACCACACAGTCACCTCACCCAACCACACAGTCACCTCACCCAACCACACAGTCACCTCACCCAACCACACAGTCACCTCACCCAACCACACAGTCACCTCACCCAACCACACAGTCACCCAACCACCAGTCACCTCACCCAACCACACAGTCACCTCACCCAACCCACAGTCACCTCACCCACACAGTCACCTCACCCAACCACACAGTCACCTCACCCAACCACACAGTCACCTCACCCAACCACACAGTCACCTCACCCAACCACACAGTCACCTCACCCAACCACACAGTCACCTCACCCAACCACACAGTCACCTCACCCAACCACACAGTCACCTCACCCAACCACACAGGGCACCATTGTCACCCCTCCCCCCTCCCATCACTGAGCAGGTTTGGGATGAATTCGAATTGAATGCAGTCAAATCCAGAAGTAAAATTAAAAATTCAAATTTCATAACTGGAAAAAGTGGCATCTCAAAAAACGGATAAGTATACATTTTTTATTTAATGTGGAACTTGTCTTTTCAGCTCATTTTATCACCTGATTTCCTAAAACTCACGGTCAAAAGTTTTAGAACACCTATTCATTAAAAAAAAAACGTTTTTTTTAAAAACCAGTCCTGTCATTGTCTGCGGCCAGAAATAGGGAGTGATCTGTCACATGTGCAGTGAGCTCCAAAAGTATTGGGACAGTGACACCTTTTTGAATTGTTTTGGCTCTGTACTCCAAAACGTAGAAATATTACACGTACTAAGAGGTTAAAGTGCATACTGACAGCTTTCATTTGACGGGGTTTTCATCCATATTGAAATTCCCCCCCACACACACACACACACACACACACACACACACACACACACACTTTTGTTTTTAGGAGACCAAAAGTATTGGGACAAATTTCTCTTATGTGTATTAAAGTAGTCAACGTCTAATATTTGGTCCCAAATTCCACAGCACGCAATGATTACGCCAAGCTAGTGACTCTACTAACGTGTTGGATACATCTGCTGTTTGTTTTGCTTGTGTTTTAGATCTTTTTGTGCCCAATAGAAATGAATGGTAAATAATGTGTTCTTTTGGAGTCACTTTTATTGAGAACTAAGAAATAATAGGATATGTTTCTAAACACTTCTACATTCATGTGGCTGCTACCGTGCTAACCTCTCACCATTACACTAACAGGGGTGGTTAGCATTTTATATCATACCCCCAAGACATGCTAACCTCTCACCATTACACTAACAGGGGAGGTTAGCATTTTATATCATACCCCCAAGACATGCTAACCTCTCACCATTACAATAACAGGGGTGGTTAGCATTTTATATCATACCCCCAAGACATGCTAACCTCTCACCATTACAATAACAGGGGTGGTTAGCATTTTATATCATACCCCCAAGACATGCTAACCTCTCACCATTACAATAACAGGGGTGGTTAGCATTTTATATCATACCCCCAAGACATGCTAACCTCTCACCATTACACTAACAGGGGAGGTTAGCATTTTATATCATACCCCCAAGACATGCTAACCTCTCACCATTACACTAACAGGGGAGGTTAGCATTTTATATCATACCCCCAAGACATGCTAACCTCTCACCATTACACTAACAGGGGAGGTTAGCATTTTATATCATACCCCCAAGACATGCTAACCTCTCACCATTACACTAACAAGGGTGGTTAGCATTTTTGGGCAAGAATGATGTTTGTGCATTTTGCACATTTTTGACCATCCTTCTTGGCTTCATTAGAAAGAGGGAAGCGTGCCAAACCATATGAAAGCGCCAGGCTAGTAGCTAGCCAGGGGCTGCACTGCTTCTGAAACGTCAGTAAGAGAAGCTTTAAGCAATGAAAGCCGTGATTTCATTTTACCCGAAGGCTTGTGTTGCATCGTTCTTTGCTTTTGTGAGTTTTTCCTGAACATGTGACCATTGGTTGGGGAAAAAACCCTACTGTTGCTATTGGCTACTAACAGGCCTTAGAGCTCCTGGATGCAGATGTACTGTAGTCTAGTGATGAGAAACTGTTTTAGATTCTCCCCTCCTCACTCCCCTCTGTCCTGCTAAGAGGTTTCTCTCCTAACATACACACACACACACACCTTGCTTCTCTTCAGATCTCAGTGCCCTGCTCTTTATCTCTCCTTCAGGGCTGCAAACTCATTACGGGTCATCTCTCTCTCCCTCTCTCTCATCCGCTGACATTGAGCGGGCTCCGTCTCTCTCTCCCTCTCTCTCATCCGCTGACATTGAGCGGGCTCCGTCTCTCTCATCCTCTGACATTGAGCGGGCTCCGTCTCTCGCTCTCATCCGCTGACATTGAGCGGGCTCCGTCTCTCTCTCGCTCTCATCCGCTGACATTGAGCGGAATCCGTTTCTCTCTCTCTCTCTCTCTCTCTCATCCGCTGACATTGTGGCCCAGTGTGGTTTTCTTTTTTAAAACTTTATTTTCATACGAGGGTGGAAAAAAGGAAGGAAGGCAAGGAGGGAGGGAAGGTGGACACGGTGGAGACCGGTGGAGTGCTGCTTTCAAATGGGTAGACCGTGAGAAAAGGAGAAGAGTTTGAGTCCAGAGAAGAGAACAAACATGGCTATGCTTTTCAAATGTTGCTCCCAGGTACACACAGCATTCCTACTCCTGCACATTCATCACAGGACAGAAGGGAAGGAAAAGACTACATGGCCCAACCAGTAGATGATGGTAGTCGGTGGCCATTTTGTTTTTTTCCCCTCAGGACAAAGCATTCTAGAACTCCTCTGAGATGGAACTTGCAGGCACATGTAGGCTGAGAGGACATGGCTGTCTGTCTGATGACAGGCACTAGTCTGGGGTCACTGTCCACCAGTGGTATGCTTGTTATAGGTGGTTTAGCCCACGGTCTCACGTCAGATACTCAGTCAACCACGCCCACAAGCTGTATTTTACATTGACCCCCATTTGTAAAAGAGCCAACTTCATATGGAGCGGGCAAGATATAGTTTTAGCCGGAAGAAGAATTATCACTGAATTTTCCCGATGTTTGTTTGTCACTGAATCCATAAGGGATGGGTTGCCAACTGCCGATTTGACACAAGTAAGCTCGCCACCATAGGACTCTCGAGCAGTGGAAATGCGTTTTCTTTCAATGTCTGGCAGTCCAACGGATGACTCTGGGTTTGGCGGATGCCAGGACAATGCTACCTGCCCCAATGCATAGTGCCAACTGTAATGTTTGGTGGAGGGGGAATAATGGTCTGGGGCTGTTTTTCATGGTTCGGCCTAGACCCCTTACTTCCAGTGAAGGGAAATCTTAACGCTACAGCATACAACGACGTTCTAGAAGATTTCGTACTTCCAACTTTGTGGCAACAGTTTGGGGAAGGCCATTTCCTGTTTCAGCATGACAATGCTCCCATGCACAAAGCGAGGTCCATAAAGAAATGGTTTGTCGAGATTGGTGTGGAAGAACTTGACTGGCCTGCACAGAGCCCTGACCTTAACCCCATCGAACACCTTCAGGATGAATTGGAATGCAGACTGCGAGCCAGACCTAATCGGCCAACCTCACATTCACATTTTTTATTTTGTTTATTTTTTACAAACATCTTGTCACTATGGGGTATTGTGTGTAGATGGCTGAGATAAAAAAAAAACATGTAATAATGTAATCCGTTTTGTCACAAAAAGTGGAGTAAGTCGAGGGGTATGAATACTTTCTGAAGGGACCGTACAGTGTGCTGAAAACTATAAAGACCACATTCCTTCAACTGCACACCCTTGTCCTCAGAACGGCCTCAATTCGGGAAACTGTTGAGCGGGTAACGTTGCTCTTCTCGATACAGACCGGTGCGGTGCGCAGACATTACAATGGAATTCAACAATGTATTGAACTTTAATAGGAAAGCAACTGAATGCATTGAACTTATTAGAAAATGCATTAATTTGCCAAGGTAAATGACATTAACAACATGCATCTGTGATTTTGTATTTTACTGCAACTTTCTGAAACGGTGCAGGAATGCGTGTGTGTTTTGTGTCTACACTTTGTTCAGCCGTTAGATGCCAAAGATAACCTTTCCGTCTCTACCAGAAGAAAGGTTTTCACAATTATATGTTAACTACAAAGTAGACTATATCTACCTGGCAGAATGACAGCGATATTATTTGCAACAATCCAGTGGCCATTTTTGTTTTGCGAAATCACACGAGCGCAACAGAAACGCAGTTAATCGAACACGGGCTCTTCATGCTGGTGCTGGACTTGCTTTAAAGGGTAACCAAAAAAAAATCTACATTTCTTCACTTTTGAGGTCTGGGAAAAATAGGTCTCCTGGTGTGGATTTAGAACATCCAATGTATTTATTTAGATTAGAAAAGTGTGATTTAAAAAATATATTATTTTTTGATAGCGCAGAAATTGTACAGATAAATTGGAATCAGGTCAACAATCTGATTTTCATTGTGCTCTGTGCAGAGGAGCAGGGGTTTGGTTTCTCTCATACTTGAACTTTGACCCAGATTGTTGTCCTCTTTTGGGGGTTTGAAATGACCCCATGCCTGACATAACTGGTGCTGTGACTAAATAAATGGTCTTTATAATGTTTGTTTGGTGGGTGCTTTATGTGTGTGTGCAGTGCATGTAGTCTAGGTGGTGTAAGATTGTGTATTTACTCTGCTATAGATTAATGTGTTTTATTTACAGGATGTGCTTTGTGTATTTATGCTCAAGGCATGTTAACATTCCTGTGTGTGTGTGTGTGTGTGTGTGTGTGTGTGTGTGAGAGAGAAGTGCATGTTACATTGGTTGTGTTGTGAGACTGTGAGTCCCTGGCCTGGAGAGTTCCTATAGATCAATTCACACACTGTTACACACTTGGTATTATACACACACACACACACACACACACACACACACACACACACACACACTTGAGGCTGGGAGGTTGAGGTTGGGAGGCTGCCTTGACTAAGTGGAGGTGAAAAAGAAGGGGGGGTTGCTGGCTGGCTGGTAGAAGAGGGGAGCAATAACAGATAAAAGCCAAGAGGATATGAGAGGCGGGAAGGGGGGGTGGGGTGGTGAGAGAGAGAGGAGGAAACACTCGTGCCAGGTCAAAGTCGGCCCGGAACTAGTGCTGTTGGAGAAGTTGACAGAATGTACTTCCTGATTCTTTCCTCCTAGTGTGGCTTGGCTTCCTGCTGCAGGGTTATGGATGGGCCCTGGGGGGCAGTGTGTGTGTGTGGCCTTAATGTAATGAGAGAGAGCGAGATATAGTTGCATAACATGTGTACAAGGAAAATATGTTCCCCTAGCCAGAGGAGGAGGGAGGAGGGAGGGGGGAGTGTTAGAAGGATCAGATGGCCCACCGCTGGTTGGCTGGTAAACCTTCCCCATCTCTCACACACACACACACACACACACACACACACACACACACACACACACACACACACACACACACACACACACTACAAAGCAGGTTAGATGTCAGGACAGGTAGTATTTGATTCAGGTATTGATTTAAGCTGTAATGGTCATGCAAGTAGGTAGGTTATAGTACCAGTACGGTTCTCCTGTACAGTTTTGTCATCGGCCCCAAAAGTAGCATCGGCCCCAAAAGTAGCACCAATAGCAGGCAGAAACTCTTTGGATTCAGCCTTTCTGTTGGCACCATAAACACTACAGTATGTGCCTGTACTCCTCCCTCCCACACTCCTCTGTGACGGGTAGAGACCTACTCAAAGCTACTGTTTCTATTCTATAATATAGCTACACACATTTGTCCTTTTTAATGTTTTAGTAAAGCTAATGAATCGGTTTCCATATGACGCTGAAACCTCCTTCTCTTTGTTTACCTGTTGTTGTAGCTGTCACCTCCTTCTCTTTGTTTACATGTTGTAGCTGTCACCTCCTTCTCTTTGTTTACCTGTTGTTGTAGCTGTCACCTCCTTCTCTTTGTTTACCTGTTGTTGTAGCTGTCACCTCCTTCTCTTTGTTTACCTGTTGTTGTAGCTGTCACCTCCTTCTCTTTGTTTACCTGTTGTTGTAGCTGTCACCTCCTTCTCTTTGTTTACATGTTGTTGTAGCTGTCACCTCCTTCTCTTTGTTTACCTGTTGTTGTAGCTGTCACCTCCTTCTCTTTGTTTACCTGTTGTTGTAGCTGTCACCTCCTTCTCTTTGTTTACCTGTTGTTGTAGCTGTCACCTCCTTCTCTTTGTTTACCTGTTGTTGTAGCTGTCACCTCCTTCTCTTTGTTTACCTGTTGTTGTAGCTGTCACCTCCTTCTCTTTGTTTACCTGTTGTTGTAGCTGTCACCTCCTTCTCAGCTCAGTTATACAGTGACACACACCCCTCTAACCCTTCTGTTCCATGTTGATGCTTGCTTTCTCTGGGATCTAAGATCTCTTGGAATGTGTGTATGGCGCCAACCCAGCCCAGATGGCCACTGCCCTGACTCCTGACCTCCTGGGGTCACATTCCCTGGATAATACAGAGGTAATAGGTTGCTCTCTCCTTTGGGTTTTCTCTGGTCTTCTCTGGGTCAAAGTCACAAGGAGAGCCTTAAATGGGATCCACCAGAACACCATGAAGGGTGTTCCCTCCAGGGGACACATTTATGATTAGGACTCGGTACTATCTGCATTATTCTGTAAGTACGCTGATGAAGGTCAAAAACCGAAATGTGTCGCTTCTACTTTTAGCAATAAATAAGCCTTTTAATTGAATTGCATTGTCCTCCCAAGTGTCACTGAATCACCTCTCTACTTTATGGGCATTCTTTCTATGTAAACTGAGCCTGTCTGAAGTTACTACTGACCGTGGCTGAGCATGCTACATTTAGGTGATTTAACTTCATCTATAGTCAAACCTTTGTAAGATTCCACAGAACATGACCAGTGGAGAAAACACGATTCCTCAAACTGTCTAATGTCCCAACCGTGTCACCCCAGCTCGAAGCAGCCAATGAAACTCCTGATATTTACTAAAGAGCACAAGCATCAAATGTCCCAGATACTGTACTAGACGTGGTTATCGCCTGCTCGACGTGGTTATCGCCTGCTCGACGTGGTTACCGCCTGCCGGACGTGGTTACCGCCTGCCGGACGTGGTTACCGCCTGCCGGACGTGGTTACCGCCTGCCGGACGTGGTTGCCGCCTGCCGGACGTGGTTACCGCCTGCCGGACGTGGTTACCGCCTGCCGGACGTGGTTGCCGCCTGCCGGACGTGTGGTTGCCGCCTGCCGGACGTGTGGTTGCCGCCTGCCGGACGTGTGGTTGCCGCCTGCCGGACGTGGTTGCCGCCTGCCGGACGTGGTTGCCGCCTGCCGGACGTGGTTGCCGCCTGCCGGACGTGGTTACCGCCTGCCGGACGTGGTTACCGCCTGCCGGACGTGGTTGCCGCCTGCCGGACGTGGTTGCCGCCTGCCGGACGTGGTTGCCGCCTGCCGGACGCCTGCCGGACGTGGTTGCCGCCTGCCGGACGTGGTTGCCGCCTGCCGGACGTGTGGTTGCCGCCGCCGTGGTTGCCGCCTGCCGGTTGCCGTGGTTGCCGCCTGCCGGACGGTTGCCGCCGTGCCGGACGTGGTTGCCGTGTGGCCTGCCCGGGTTGCCGCCTGCCGGTGTGGTTGCCGTTGCCGCCTGCCGGACGTGGTTGCCGCCTGCCGGACGTGGTTGCCGCCTGCCGGACGTGTGGTTGCCGCCTGCCGGACGTGGTTGCCGCCTGCCGGACGTGGTTGCCGCCTGCCGGACGTGGTTGCCGCCTGCCGGACGTGATCTCTTTGTACTTTGCTCCGTTCATCTTTCCCTCGATCCTGACTAGTCTCCCAGTCCCTGCCACTGAAAACATCCTCACAGCATGATGCTGCCACCACCATGCTTCACCGTAGGGATGGTGCCAGGTTTCCTCCAAATGTGATGCTTGGCATTCGGGCCAAATAAGTAAATCTTTGTTTCATCAGACCAGAGAATCTTGTTTCTCATGGTCAGAGTCCTTTAGGTGCCTTTTGGCAAACTCCAAGCGGGCTGTCGTGTGCCTTTTACTGAGGAGTGGCGTCCGTCTGGCCACTGTACCATAAAGGCCTGATTGGTGGAGTGCTGCAGAGATGGTTGTCCTTCTGGAAGGTTCTCCCATCTCCACAGAGGAACTCTGGAGCTCTGTCAGACTGACCACTGGGTTCTTGGTCACTTCCCTGTCCAAGGCCCTTCTCCCCCGAGAAGAAGGGCCCTTCTCCCCCATTTGGCCGGGTAGCCAGCTCTAGGAAGAGTCTTGGTGGTTCCAAACTTCTTCCATTTAAGAATGATGGAGGCCACTGTGTTCTTGGGAACCTTCAATGCTGCAGAATATTTTTGGTACCTTTCCCCAGATCTGTGCCTCGACACAATCCTGTCTCGGAGCTCTACGGACAATTTGTTCGACCTCATGGCTTGTACTGTCAACTGTGGGACCTTATATAGACAGGTGTGTGCCTTTCCAGATCGTGTCCAATCAATTGAATTTACCACAGGTGGACTCCTATCAAGTTATAGAAACTTCATAAGGATGATGAATTGAATCAGGATGCACCTGAGTCGTATAGCAAAGGGTCTGAATACTTATGTAAATAAGGTATTTTTGTTACTTATTTTAATACATTTGCACGAAATTCTAAAAACCCTGTTTTCGCTTTGTCATTATGGAGTATTGTGTTTTAGAAAAAAATGATTGTATACATTTGAAAATGAGGCTGTCACGCAAAAACATGTGGAAAAGGGTCTGAATACTTTCCGAATGCACTGTACTAGACGTGATTACCGGCGGCGTGGTACTAAGCCCCCGAGAGGTCAAGAGGTCAAAAACAGGTTGTTTCCCTGTACGGCTGTTGGAGAACACAGAAGCACTTATCAATGACTTAAGACTCTTTTAATTGCACAAGTTGGAGTTCTGTGTTGTGATTGTATTTGTTTACCATGACTCACCCAGCTCCCTGTAACAGCTACTGAGTACACCACAGTGATAACAGGAGTCACGTTCAAATCCTTCAGAAATACGTTTGGTTTAAAAGGAATTAACTTCCCTGTGCGCTGTGCAGCCCAAGCCTTGATGAGGAGTGTACACTTCGAGGAGAAGGGACAGGGGCTTGAACCTGGCATTGGCCTAGTGGCTACTGGCTAGTCTGGTGGCTACTGGCTAGTCTGGTGGCTACTGGCTAGTCTGGTGGCTACTGACTAGTCTAGGGGCTAGTGGCTACTGGCTAGGGGCTAGTGGCTAGTCTATGGGCTAGTCTAGGGTCTAGTGGCTACTGGCTAGGGGCTTGTGGCTAGGGGCTTGTGGCTACTGGCTAGGGGCTTGTGGCTACTGGCTAGGGGCTTGTGGCTACTGGCTAGGGGCTTGTGGCTACTGGCTAGGGGCTTGTGGCTACTGGCTAGTGGCTACTGGCTAGGGGCTAGTGGCTACTGGCTAGGGGCTAGTGGCTACTGGCTAGGGGCTTGTGGCTACTGGCTAGCGGCTTGTGGCTAGTGGCTAGCGGCTACTGGCTAGTGGCTAGCGGCTAGTTTAGAGGCTAGTGGCTAGTTTAGGGGCTAGTGGCTAGTCTAGGGGCTACTGGCTAGTCTAGTGGCTACTGCTTTTTCTAGTGGCTAGTCTAGGGGCAACTGGCTAGTGGCTAGTCTAGGGGCTAGTGGATGGTCTAGGGGCTAGTGGATGGTCTAGGGGCTAGGTGGCTAGTCTAGGGGCTAGGTGGCTAGTCTAGGGGCTAGGTGGCTAGTCTAGGTGGCTAGTCTAGTGGCTAGTCTAGGAGCTAGTGGCTAGTCTAGTGGCTAGTCTAGGGGCTAGGTGGCTAGTGTAGGGGCTAGGTGGCTAGTCTAGGGGCGAGGTGGCTAGTCTAGGGGCTAGTCTAGGGGCTAGGTGGCTAGTCTAGGGGCTAGGTGGCTAGTGGCTACCGGCTAGTGGCTAGTCTAGGGTCTAGTGGCTACCGGCTACTGACTCCTGGCTAGTGGTTGGGCTGTGTGAATGTCTGGGCTTAACATGGAGAAGCACTGAGGTTGTGTGTGAGTGACACAACAACAGAGCGTCCACTGTATAGTGGAAACCCTGGAAGTAAGGTATTTGTTTTAGCAGTAGGCTTCACTCCAACAACAGCAGCAGAGAAGGCAGGAAACTCATGGAGGCCTATTGTCCTCTAACTTTAATTCTTCCTGTTCCAGTCACCAATTGCTTTCCTGTATAGCCCTGCTTACAGCTACTGATACCGCCAGACAGTAAAGACGGACTTTGCAAATGGAAATAATTTTACTGCATCGTTGTTTTAATAGTAGAAGACACACATACAGTGGGGAGAACAAGTATTTGATACACTGTTGATTTTCCTACTTAAATTACAGACCTCTACATGCTTTGTAAGTAGGAAAACCTGCAAAATCGGCAGTGTATGTATGTATACACACACACACACACACACACACACACACACACACACACACACACACACACACACACTAGGGTAGGGTGTTTGGCTTCTGTGGCTCTCACCACCTCACACTGAGATGTGAGGACCAGACTGGATACATGAGGTGGACCAACCCTCTACGGATGAATAGAGGTTGACTTGAGGAACGCTTATGCTGTTCAACACGGTGTACAGAATACCAGGTTATGCTGTTCAACACAGTGTACAGAATACCAGGTTATGTTGTTCAACACAGTGTACAGAATACCAGGTTATGCTGTTCAACACGGTGTACAGAATACCAGGTTATGTTGTTCAACACAGTGTACAGAATACCAGGTTATGCTGTTCAACACAGTGTACAGAATACCAGGTTATGCTGTTCAACACGGTGTACAGAATACCAGGTTATGTTGTTCAACACAGTGTACAGAATACCAGGTTATGTTGTTCAACACAGTGTACAGAATACCAGGTTATGCTGTTCAACACGGTGTACAGAATACCAGGTTATGCTGTTCAACATAGTGTACAGAATACCAGGTTATGTTGTTCAACACGGTGTACAGAATACCAGGTTATGTTGTTCAACACAGTGTACAGAATACCAGGTTATGTTGTTCAACACGGTGTACAGAATACCAGGTTATGCTGTTCAACATAGTGTACAGAATACCAGGTTATGCTGTTCAACACAGTGTACAGAATACCAGGTTATGTTGTTCAACACGGTGTACAGAATACCAGGTTATGTTGTTCAACACGGTGTACAGAATACCAGGTTATGTTGTTCAACACAGTGTACAGAATACCAGGTTATGCTGTTCAACACAGTGTACAGAATACCAGGTTATGCTGTTCAACACAGTGTACAGAATACCAGGTTACTTTGTTCAACACGGTGTACAGAATACCAGGTTATGCTGTTCAACACAGTGTACAGAATACCAGGTTATGCTGTTCAACACAGTGTACAGAATACCAGGTTACTTTGTTCAACACGGTGTACAGAATACCAGGTTATGCTGTTCAACACGGTGTACAGAATACCAGGTTATGCTGTTCAACACGGTGTACAGAATACCAGGTTATGCTGTTCAACACGGTGTACAGAATACCAGGTTATGCTGTTCAACACGGTGTACAGAATACCAGGTTATGCTGTTCAACACAGTGTACAGAATACCAGGTTATGTTGTTCAACACGGTGTACAGAATACCAGGTTATGTTGTTCAACACGGTGTACAGAATACCAGGTTATGCTGTTCAACACAGTGTACAGAATACCAGGTTATGCTGTTCAACACAGTGTACAGAATACCAGGTTATGCTGTTCAACACAGTGTACAGAATACCAGGTTATGTTGTTCAACACAGTGTACAGAATACCAGGTTATGCTGTTCAACACGGTGTACAGAATACCAGGTTATGTTGTTCAACATAGTGTACAGAATACCAGGTTATGTTGTTCAACACAGTGTACAGAATACCAGGTTATGTTGTTCAACACAGTGTACAGAATACCAGGTTATGCTGTTCAACACAGTGTACAGAATACCAGGTTATGCTGTTCAACAATGTGAAACAAATAGTACTCTCCTGTTCAACACGGTGTACAGAATACCAGGTTATGTTGTTCAACAAGCGTACAGAATACCAGGTTTGTGTGTCTAACGGTGTACAAAACTCAGGTTATGCTGTTCATCCACAGCTCTGTCTCTGAATACCAGAGCTTATTTTTCAACACAGTGTACAGGCGTCCGCCCACAGGTCTTGTGTTGTTCAACACGGTGTACAGAATACCAGGTTATGCTGTTCAACTTGGTGTACAGAATACCAGGTTATGTTGTTCAACACGGTGTACAGAATACCAGGTTATGTTGTTCAACACAGTGTACAGAATACCGGTTATGTTCTTCAACACGGCGTCCGTACCAGGTTATGTTGTTCAACACGGTGTACAGAATACCAGGTTATGCTGTTCAACACGTGTCCAGAATCAGGTTATGCTGTTCAACCAGTGTACAGAATACCTTGGCGTTGCGTCAACACCGTGTACAGTCTTGGTTATCCCGTTGTTCTTGGCGTGTACAGAATACCAGGTCTTGGCGTCCGTCCAGTACCAGGTCTTGCGTGTTCGTCTTGGCGTCAGTACCAGGTTATGCTGTTCTTGGCGTCCGCCCAGTACCAGGTTATGGCGTCCGCCCCAACACGTCTTGGCGAATACCAGGTTATGTCTGTTCAACACAGTGTACAGAATACCAGGTTATGCTGTTCAACTTGGCGTCCGTCCCGTATGTCTTGCGTCCCGTCTTGGCGTCCGGTTATCGTCTTGGCGTCAACCCGGTGTGGCGAATACCAGGTTATGTTGTTCGTCCGTGTACAGAATCCAGGCGTATGTCCCGTTCAACACAGCGTACAGAATCCAGGTTATGTTGTTCAACACAGCGTCCGTCCCAGGTTATCGTCTTGGCGTCCGTCCAGAATACCAGGTTATGCGTCAACACGGTGTACAGAATCAGGTTATGCGTCCGTCCAGAATACCAGGTCTTGGCGTCCAACCAGTGTACAGAATACCAGGTTGGCGTCGCCCGGTGTCTTGGCGTCCGGTCGTCTTGGCGTCCGTCCAGAATACCAGGTTATGCTGTTCAACACAGTGTACAGAATACCAGGTTATGGCGTTCCCACAGTCCAGCGTCCGGTTATGTCTTTACGTGGCGTATAGTCCCAGAATACCAGGTTATGTCTTGGCACCGTACAGAATACCAGGTTATGTCGTCTTGGCGTCCGCCCAGAATACCAGGTTATGGCGTTCAACCAGTGTACGAATACCCGGTTATGTCTTGCGTCTGCCACGGTACAGAATACCAGGTTATGTCTTGTTCCGCCCGGTGTCAGAATACCGGTCTTGGCGTCCGTCCAGAATATCAGGTCTTGCTGTTCCACAGTGTACGTCCGTATGCTGCCGTCTTGGCGTCGAAACAAATAGTCTTGGCGTCCGCCCACGTCTTGAGTCCGTCCCGAGCTATGTCTTGGCGTCCGTATCGTCTTGGCGTCCGTAACATGCGTCTTGGCGTCCGCCCTCATCCTTGGCGTCCGTCCCTGAGATGGCGTCCTTGTCTTTGTCCGTAGCGTCTTGGCGTCCGCCCCGTATCGTCTTGGCGTCCGTCCCGTATCGTCTTGGCGTCCGTCCCGTATCGTCTTGGCGTCCGTCCCGTATCGTCTTGGCGTCCGTCCCGTATCGTCTTGGCGTCCGTCCCGTATCGTCTTGGCGTCCGCCCCGTATCGTCTTGGCGTCCGTCCCGTATCGTCTTGGCGTCCGTCCCGTATCGTCTTGGCGTCCGTCCCGTATCGTCTTGGCGTCCGCCCCGTATCGTCTTGGCGTCCGCCCCGTATCGTCTTGGCGTCCGCCCCGTATCGTCTTGGCGTCCGTCCCGTATCGTCTTGGCGTCCGTCCCGTATCGTCTTGGCGTCCGTCCCGTATCGTCTTGGCGTCCGCCCCGTATCGTCTTGGCGTCCGCCCCGTATCGTCTTGGCGTCCGTCCCGTATATCGTCTTGGCGTCCGTATCGTCTTGGCGTCCGTCCCGTAACGTCTTGGCGTCCGCCCCGTATCGTCTTGGCGTCCGCCCCGTATCGTCTTGGCGTCCGCCCCGTATCGTCTTGGCGTCCGCCCCGTATCGTCTTGGCGTCCGCCCCGTATCGTCTTGGCGTCCGCCCCGTATCGTCTTGGCGTCCGCCCCGTATCGTCTTGGCGTCCGTCCCGTATATCGTCTTGGCGTCCGTATCGTCTTGGCGTCCGTCCCGTCTTGGCGTCCGTCCCGTATCGTCTTGGCGTCCGTCCCGTCTTGGCATCCTTCGCGTAGGGGAGCCGGCGTCCTTCGCGTAGGGGAGCCGGCGTCCCCGTAGCGTAGGGTCACTGTGGGGACGACGTCATCGATGCACTTATTAATGAAGCCAATGACAGATGTGGTGTACTCCTCAATCCCGGAACATATACCAGTCCTGTGCTAGCAAAACAGTCCTGTATCTTAACATCTGCTTCATCTGACCACTTTTTAAAATTGATCTAGTCTGGTGTTTCCTGTTTTAATTTTTGCTTCTAAGCAGGAATCAGGAGGATGGAATCATGGTCAGATATGACCAAATGAAGGGCGAGGTGAGAGCTTTGTATGCTTCTCTGTGTATGGAGTATAGGTAGTCCAGAGTTATTTTCCCTCTGGTTGCACATTTAACATGCTGATAGAAATTTGGTAAAACTGATTTAAGTTTCCCTGCATTAAAGTCCCAGGCTGCTGGGAGCGCCGCCTCTGGGTGAGCGTTTTCTTGTTTGCTTATGGCTGTATTCAGCTCATTCAATGCTGTCTTAGTGCCAGCCTCTGACTGTGGTGGTATGTAAACAGCTACAAAGAATATAGATAACTCTCTCGGTAGGTAATGTGGTCTGCAGCTTATCATGAGAAACTCTACCTCAGGCGAGCATTAGCTCGAGACTTCCTTAGATATCGTGCACCAGCTGTTGTTTACAAAAATGCATACATCGCCGACCCTGGTCTTACCAGACCCCACTATTCTATCCTGCTGGTACATCGTACAACCAGCCAGCTGTATGTTCATATTGTTGTCGTTTAGCCACGCCTCCGTGAAGCAGAACATGTGCGTTTTTTAATGTCCCCTTGGTAGTTTAATCTTCCCAGTAACTCGTCCATTTTATTGTCCAAAGATTGCATGTTTGCAAGCAGAATTGAGGGAAGTGTCAGGTTTATTCGATCGCCTCCGACTCCTCAGAAGACATCCCGCTCTCCGACCTCTCTTTCTCCGCCTCCTCTTCATGCGGATCACGGGGCTCGGGACCTGTTCCCGAGGGAGCCGTATATATCCTCCGCCTCGGGCTCGTCAGAGTCGTGAAAGAAGAAAGAGGATTCTGCTCGTCCGTGGTGAGTTATAGAAAATCTTGATGTCTAGAAGTAATTTTCGCCCCAGACGGTAGCGGCAACATTATGTACAAAAAAGGGGGGAAGAGTAAGTTACAACAACGCAGATACATTTTTAAAAAGACAATTGGTTGGGGGCACGTGAAGCCATCTGCCTTGTGCTCCGGCGCCGTCCTAGCGTAGTCTGTGTCCTCGCTCTCTTTTTCTTTCTTTCTCTGGTCCTCTTTTTCCTCTGAGCCCTCTGGCGCGCTGCTGTGCTATTCAGACACACTGGAATTTCTGGGCCTCAAAATGATAGACCAAACTTGTCAGCCCTGGCTCGAGTTAACTGCAAAAAAAAAATGGCTGATGCATTTAGTGTGTATGTCTGTAATTGGTAGGGCACTGAGGTTCTGAGTGTGCTCGTGTGTGATTGGTAGAGCACTGAGGTTCTGAGTGTGCTCGTGTGTGATTGGTAGAGCACTGAGGTTCTGAGTGTGCTCGTGTGTGATTGGTAGAGCACTTGAGGTTCTGAGTGTGCTTGTGTGTGATTGGTAGAGCACTGAGGTTCTGAGTGTGCTCGTGTGTGATTGGTAGAGCACTGAGGTTCTGAGTGTGCTCGTGTGTGATTGGTAGAGCACTGAGGTTCTAGAGCACTGAGGTTCTGAGTGTGCTCGTGTGTGATTGGTAGAGCACTTGAGGTTCTGAGTGTGCTTGTGTGTGATTGGTAGAGCACTGAGGTTCTGAGTGTGCTCGTGTGTGATTGGTAGAGCACTGAGGTTCTGAGTGTGCTCGTGTGTGATTGGTAGAGCACTGAGGTTCTGAGTGTGCTCGTGTGTGATTGGTAGAGCACTGAGGTTCTGAGTGTGCTCGTGTGTGATTGGTAGAGCACTTGAGGTTCTGAGTGTGCTTGTGTGTGATTGGTAGAGCACTGAGGTTCTGAGTGTGCTCGTGTGTGATTGGTAGGGCAGAGAGGTTGCTTGTCGGTATTGTCAGTGAGTTGTTTTGTGTGGTGATGTGTAAGCCTTAGTTAGTGTTTGTAATTGGTTGTTTGTGTGTTCACGTTTCTCTCGGAGATCGGTCATGTATTTTTGTATTGCTGCAGGGCGATGCGTGTTGATGCACGTTGTTTTCAGTGTGAATTAGGTGTCTTTCCTCTGCAAGCAAAGTTACACTCACACTCACATGACACACTCACACTCACATGACACACACACCACACATACACACACACACACACACACACACACACACACACACACACACACACACACACACACACACACACACACACACACACACACACACACGACATACGCTGTGCTAACATAATAGCAGAAGGGTTTTTCTATTGATCAATTAGCCTTTTAAAATGCTCAACTTGTATTAGCTAACACAACGTGCCATTGGAACACAGGAGTGATGGTTGCTGATAATGGGCTTCTGTACACCTTATGTAGATATTCCATAAAAATCAGCCGTTTCTAGCTATAGTAGTCATTTACAACATTAACAATGTCTACACTGTATTTCTGATTATTTTAATGGACATATAATGTCCTTTCAAAAACAAGGACATTTCTAAGCGACCCCAATCTTTTGAACGGTGGTGTTTGTCCCTGTCAGCCTGGCAGGTAAGGCTATCCCTTTAAACCTGGCAGGTAAGGCTATCCCTGTAAACCTGGCAGGTAAGGCTATCCCTGTAAACCTGGCAGGTAAGGCTATGCCTTTAAACCTGGCAGGTAAGGCTATCCCTGTAAACCTGGCAGGTAAGGCTATCCCTTTAAACCTGGCAGGTAAGGCTATGCCTTTAAACCTGGCAGGTAAGGCTATCCCTTTAAACCTGGCAGGTAAGGCTATCCCTTTAAACCTGGCAGGTAAGGCTATCCCTGTAAACCTGGCAGGTAAGGCTATCCCTTTAAACCTGGCAGGTAAGGCTATCCCTGTAAACCTGGCAGGTAAGGCTATGCTTTTAAACCTGGCAGGTAAGGCTATCCCTGTAAACCTGGCAGGTAAGGCTATCCCTGTAAACCTGGCAGGTAAGGCTATGCCTTTAAACCTGGCAGGTAAGGCTATCCCTTTAAACCTGGCAGGTAAGGATATCCCTGTAAACCTGGCAGGTAAGGATATCCCTGTAAACCTGGCAGGTAAGGCTATCCCTGTAAACCTGGCAGGTGAGGCTATCCCTGTAAACCTGGCAGGTGAGGCTATCCCTGTAAACCTGGCAGGTGAGGCTATCCCTGTAAACCTGGCAGGTGAGGCTATCCCTGTCAACCTGGCAGGTGAGGCTATCCCTGTCAACCTGGCAGGTGAGGCTATCCCTGTCAACCTGGCAGGTGAGCCTATCCCTGTCAACCTGGCAGGTGAGCCTATCCCTGTCAACCTGGCAGGTGAGCCTATCCCTGTCAGCCTGGCAGGTGAGGCTATCCCTGTCAGCCTGGCAGGTGAGGCTATCCCTGGCAGGTGAGGCTATCCCTGTCAGCCTGGCAGGTGGGGCTATCCCTGTCAGCCTGGCAGGTGGGGCTATCCCTGTCAGCCTGGCAGGTGAGGCTATCCCTGTCAGCCTGGCAGGTGAGGCTATCCCTGTCAGCCTGGCAGGTGAGGCTATCCCTGTCAGCCTGGCAGCCACATTCTCTCCCTATGACATCAGTCTGCTGGCTAAAACCCAGTGATCTCGTATCTATGTCTTGAAAAAAGTATTCATTAACCACCCCGTGTCCCATCTCTCTTTTCTTCTCCTGCCTCTGTCCTCTTCTTCTCTTCTGGGACTAATCCCTTATTCATGGCGACTAGGACTCTCCTTGGCATGATCTTGGTATTTTAATTGCTAACCAGCGCTCCGCCACATTCCGATTGGCATTTGCCATAGTCTTATGTGATCTTGACGCACGTGAAAAAATGCCTGAGTAACTTTCAGGCTGTGCCACCAGGACTGTGCTCATATGAACGGGCCAACGAGGACGCAATATGTAAGGTAACAGACACTCCATATTAAACTACTGCAGGTATTTAGGTCACTAGAGAGAGACTTGTCAATGTTCAGCCCCAATATCATGTGATCATGTGATCATGTGCAAAACAACGTTTTGAAACAGGGGATAGTACATGAATCATTTTACATTTCTGATCGTAAATGTTTTGAGGCCTAGTGAATACTGCCCAGCCAGGTTTAGAGTACGAGGCTGAGTTGGGTCCCAGCCAGATTTAGAGTACGAGGCTGAAGATGAGTTGGGTCCCAGCCAGGTTTAGAGGCTGAGGCTGAGTTGGGTCCCAGCCAGGTTTAGAGTACGAGGCTGAGGCTGAGTTGGGTCCCAGCCAGGTTTGGAGTACGAGGCTGAGCCTGAGTTGGGTCCCAGCCAGGTTTAGAGGCTGAGGCTGAGTTGGGTCCCAGCCAGGTTTAGAGTACGAGGCTGAGGCTGAGTTGGGTCCCAGCCAGGTTTGGAGTACGAGGCTGAGCCTGAGTTGGGTCCCAGCCAGGTTTAGAGTACGAGGCTGAGGCTGAGTTGGGTCCCAGCCAGGTTTAGAGTACGAGGCTGAGGCTGAGTTGGGTCCCAGCCAGGTTTAGAGTACGAGGCTGAGGCTGAGTTGGGTCCCAGCCAGGTTTGGAGTACGAGGCTGAGGCTGAGTTGGGTCCCAGCCAGGTTTGGAGTACGAGGCTGAGGCTGAGTTGGGTTCCAGCCAGGTTTGGAGTTTAGAGTACGAGGCTGAGGTATTTTCAGGCTGAGGTATTTTCAGGCTGAGGTATTTTCAGGCTGAGGTATTTTCAGGCTGAGGTATTTTCAGGCTGCGTGTGTACGGCTGGTCTTGAGGCAGGGACACTGTATGTCAATAGTCAGCCTGACATATTAGCCCTGTTGATGTTTGGCATGACCTGGCCTAACCTGCGCAGGCCGTCCCGACAGTCTTCTCCTGACAGCATTGCTGTGGCAAAAACATATATTTTTTTAAAGGCCCTCTTTCATACATGAAAATAAAAAAAGACATATGTTGCTGTCTTTTTGTAAACGCAGATCTAAAAATGGTTCTTATTGTAATTTCTGCTCGACATTAGACTCATTTTGTGCTTCAGTTGCACTTCTCCACTGGGATGAGGATTCACTAATGGTCTATCAGCAGACAGCGCTCTCTGACTGATGTGTACCAACGTTTCTCTGCTGCTGTTCTCAGGGTAGCCTTTTCTCCGGTAAAATTCAAGATGAACTTTTTAAAGCAAAACATTAGGAAAATGTAGCTGGCTAAATTCTTTCTATAATAAACATCAGAAATATGATGAGCATGCATCGTTTTTGCAAAAATACCTTGCCTTTTCGTTGTAAGCTCATTGACATGTGCGGCTGCCAGCCAGATAGCGTTGCACTGATGAAAATGAAACACAAATGTATTTTCTGTTACTATTATAGCTGCATGTTCCTAGTCACTCTAATAGAAGCAAAACAACACTGTTGACTTTCAATATAAAACGCAGGTGAAATGGTTTTAAAACACAGATTTTCTTAAAAAAAACAAAAAACAATGGCCTGTGTTTTTGAAAATGCGGATTTGTGAACTCTTAACGCGACCCCTGGACACACACACACACACACACACACACACACACACACACACACACACACACACACACACACACACGGTACTCGCATCAATCTCCGTATTCGGTCATCACCACACACAACTGCTCCGTATTTCTGCTTGGTTAACCTTCTATTTCAAGAGGTGTGTGTGTGTGTGTGTGTCGGTGTCCTGCTCATGTGTCCACTATAAAAATCAGCTGACTGGATCTGTTGTGCGAGGTGGAGGGAAAACCAGAAGAAGCATCTCACGTGGAGTCTGTCACGGTCACGTGCTGTGTGTTTTTCATCTGTGTTTGTGTACACGCTCGTCTGTGACGGCTCTGACATGGGCTAATAAAATAGAGACGGGGAGTTCCTCGTGCGTGGCTTGCCCTTTTCTCTGCTGCATGTGATCCAGCGTAATTCCCATCAATCGCACGAGGCCAGAGTAGAGTAGAGTGGGTGGTGTGGTGTAAGTGTTGTCTCTTTTGGTCCCTAATCTGATCTACTGTCTAGGCTACTGCATCAAATGAGCCTATTCTGCATAGATCACCGAATATAATCTCAGCGACTGTTCAAACACATAAGTTGTATGGCCTACAGTGGTGATGTTTTCAACGTGATTCTTCTTTGCCAGAGTGCAGGAGAGGGGGGTGGGGGGCCCCCCGAGTGAAGGAGAGGGGGGTGGGGGGCCCGAGTGAAGGTGGGTGGCCCCGAGTGAAGGAGAGGGGGGGGGGGCCCCGAGTGAAGGAGAGGGGGCTGGGGGCCCGCTTTATTCCTAGAACCTAGAACCCTGCTGAAAGAGAAGAGAAGGGAGGTGAGAAACACTTCAGAAGAGACTCCCTTTGAAGAGAAGCTCCTTATTCTCCAACGCCAAACAAGGTGACTAACAGCTGTCTGGAAGGACCTGGATGGATCGGTGAGAGAGGATGATGGGGGGCGTTCATATTGATCTGTATTTGAGGACAGACCTAATATCGACTCATTGATCCATCCTTATGACCGCATCATCGTTGTCCTCATGGTCGGAGTCCAAAAAAAATACAAAATATCCCAATCATATTGACCTTGGCAGATGATGTTCCTCAGAGATTGACCCCGACGACCCACAGGCCGTCCGGAGCGAGCAGGCAGTCTCTGACCTTTTATGACATTGGCAATGTGTTTGCTCTCTACAGTAAATGTACCCACCAATGAAAGCTTCCCTTTCTTCTTCTATTTTGATGGATGACAAATGAGCCGGGAGGGGGGGCTCCACCCTCCCATTCTGCTGGAGAGAGCGGGGGGGGGCGAGACAGTACAGTCACTACACTATCAAACTGAGACTGTTGAACTAAGCTCTGACACCACACTCATGGCAGTCAGTGGAAGGTGGGGATTGTTGCATGTACTGGGACTTGACGAGCAGCTCGTCTGACAAACACAGCCGTGTTTCTCCCTTCCTGTCTGTTAGCTACACTAGATGATATCATACAAACTGTTTGGCACTGGACTCCCGTCCGTCCAAAAAGACTAGGAGGAGGATAACATAGAGACAGATGCTCTCCCATCTCCATCGTCTCTCTCTCTCTCTGCCTGCAACAGACAATGATTCATCAGCAAAAAAAAAAAAAAAAAAGCTGTTGTCTTCGCCACGAAAACAGCCGCCTCGCTCCTCCACAAGGAGTCAGAGGTTTTGAGCGATTGATAACATCGATCAGCCTGCCGTTTCCTCCCCCCTGGGCATCCAGACACACTCACTTCTGGTCTGATTTGGCGCTCTTCCTTCTTTCAGATTTGATTTATTATTTTATTGTGTGTAACTCTGTCCTCTCTACTCCATTGTGTTAACACTCGTTGTAGTGCTGAATTAAATCACAAATGTAGATAACAAAACTTAACTTGCATATAAAACACATATATATATATATACGTATTTTTAAGAGAAAATCCTACTTGGTTGTACATAAGATATTACAAACGACAAAAATAAATTGCTGTTAATATTTAACATGGAGGCCAGCTTGTGGGTGGCTTGCGTGTTTCAGCCATAACGGATGTTATGTATATATGAGCTGGGGGACCATCCCTCTCCACACGTCATGAAACACACGGCCAGCGACGCACGCGCACGCGCACACACACACACACACACACACACACACACACACACACACACACACACACACACACACACACACACACACACACACACACACACACACACACACACACCGATCTCCTTAGTCTCCCCTCCTTCCCACAATGAATAGTCTGGAAATCTCTTTAGCACGGTAGTTATGGGAACTAACATTTTAATAAGGGGACATTTTAGAGCGCTGCACGCTGAATTACCATTACAACAGTGACATATTTGGTGGGCGGACAGGGCAGGAAGACAATGAAATGCTCCTAACAGAGAGGGGGAGAAATAGGGAGAGGAGGGGGAAAGGAGAGGGGGAGGACAGGGAAAAATAGGGAGAGGAGGGGGGAGGACAGGGAGAAAGAGAGGGGGAGGACAGGGATAAATAGGGAGAGGAGAGGGGAGGACAGGGAGAAAGAGAGGGGAGGACAGGGATAAATAGGGAGAGGAGAGGGGAGGACAGGGGGAGAGGGGAGGAGGGGGAGGAAGGGAGAAAGATGGGAGACAGGGATAAATAGCAGAGGAGAGGGGATCCACCCAGGGAGAGGAGGGGGAGGCAGGGAGGGGGGGAGGACAGGGAGAAACCCAGGGGGAGACAGGGATAGCGGAGGGAGGGGATCCAGGGAGAGGAGAGGATAGGGAGAGGATAGGAGGGGAGGGGATCCACCCAGGGAGAGGATAGCAGAGGGGAGGGGATCCACCCAGGGAGAGGATAGCAGAGGGGAGGGGATCCACCCAGGGAGAGGATAGCAGAGGGGAGGGGATCCACCCAGGGAGAGGATAGCAGATGTGTAGCCTTACCACACACAGCATGGTGCTAACCAAGATAATATGGGGGGGGGGGTGTTGTTTTCAGGCAGCATTGACTCCAGTCTTTACATTTGTTGCACATTACAGCCTCTGAACTCTATACTGTAACACGTTACGTTAGTCTCTCTCTGAACTCTATACTAACCGTCCCGGTGGAGTGGTGGTGTGGTACTAACCATCCCGGTGGTGTGGTGCTAGTCACCCCAGTGGTGTGGTGCTAGTCACCCCAGTGGCGTGGTGCTAGTCACCGTGGTGGCGTGGTGCTAGTCATCCATGTGGTGTGGTGCCATTCCCACCCCAGTGGCGTGGTGGTGTCCCCTTTCCCCCGGTGGTCCTGCCCCTACCATCCCGGTCTTGTGGTGCAGCCAGCCCCGGTGGTGTGGTACCCCACAGCCATCAACACCGGTGGTGTGGTGCTACATCCACCCCGGTAGCGTGGTGCTGGCTGGCTACTCATGTTTTGTTAGTGGCTTCCATTCCCTCTCCCCTTTACTCCACTTTCCTTCTCTCCTTTCACTTTTCCCCTCTTCTTCCCCTTTCCTGCCCCCTCTCCTGCCCCCTACCATTCCCCATCTTGTCACTCTGTGGCAGCCAGCTATGTTGATTACAGTTAATTTACCCCACAGCCATCAACACCTGTGGTGCACCGTTCTTTACATCCAAAAACAACTCTAGCAAATAGCCTAGAGGCTGGCTGGCTACATTTTTGTTAGTGGCTCTGAGGATGGAATGAGAGGGCGCAGGGTGAGGATGGAATGAGGGGCTGTGAGGATGGAAAGAGGGGAAGGATGGAGGAGGAGGGGAGGATGGACCTACACAACAGAGTTAAATACGAGGGTTTTTGCTCTCTATGAGGATGGAATGAGAGGGCCAGTGCTTGTGCTGTTACGGTTGTATGTGGTCCAGTGGAATGAGAGGGTGAGGATTAGGATGGAATGAGAGGGCGAGGGTTAGGATGGAATGTGAGGGCGAGGGTGAGGATGGAATGAGAGGGCGAGGGTCAGGATGGAATGAGAGGGCGAGGGTTAGGATGGAATGAGAGGGCGAGGGTTAGGATGGAATGAGAGGGCGAGGGTTAGGATGGAATGAGAGGGCGAGGGTCAGGACGGAATGAGAGGGCGAGGGTGAGGATGGAATGAGAGGGCGAGGGTGAGGATGGAATGAGAGGGCGAGGGTGAGGATGGAATGAGAGGGCGAGGGTGAGGATGGAATGAGAGGGCGAGGGTGAGGATGGAATGAGAGGGCGAGGGTCAGGACGGAATGAGAGGGCGAGGGTCAGGACGGAATGAGAGGGAGAGGGTTAGGATGGAATTAAAGGGCGAGGGTGGGACAGTGGAATGACAGGGTGAGGATTAGGATGGGATGAGAGGGAGAGGATTAGGATGGAATTAAAGGGCGAGGGTGGGACAGTGGAATGACAGGGTGAGGATTAGGATGGAATGAGAGGGCGAGGATTAGGATGGAATGAGAGGGCGAGGATTAGGATGGGATGAGAGGGCGAGGGTTAGGATGGGATGAGAGGGCGGGGGTTAGGATGGGATGCGAGGGTTAGGATGGGGTGAGAGGGTGAGGATTAGGATGGGATGACAGGGTGAGGATTAGGATGGAATGACAGGGTGAGGATTAGGATGGAATTAGAGGGCTAGGGTGGGACAGTGGAATGAGAGGGCGAGGATTAGGATGGAATGAGAGGGCGAGGATTAGGATGGAATGAGAGGGCGAGGGTTAGGATGGGATGAGAGGGCGAGGGTTAGGATGGGATGAGAGGGCGAGGGTTATGGGATGAGAGGGCGAGGGTTAGGATGGGATGAGAGGGTGAGGATTAGGATGGGATGACAGGGTGAGGATTAGGATGGGATGACAGGGTGAGGATTAGGATGGAATGACAGGGTGAGGATTAGGATGGAATTAGAGGGCTAGGGTGGGACAGTGGAATGAGAGGGCGAGGATTAGGACGGAATGAGAGGGCGAGGATCAGAATGGAATGAGAAGGCGAGGATCAGGACGGAATGAGAGGGCGAGGATCAGGACGGAATGAGAGGGCGAGGATCAGGACGGAATGAGAGGGCGAGGATTAGGACGGAATGAGAGGGCGAGGATTAGGACGGAATGAGAGGGAGAGGATTAGGACGGAATTAGAGGGCGAGGGTGGGACAGTGGAATGACAGGGTGAGGATTAGGATGGGATGACAGGGTGAGGATTAGGATGGGATGAGAGGGCGAGGGTGGGACAGTGGAATGAGAGGGCGAGGATTAGGATGGGATGAGAGGGCGAGGATTAGGATGGGATGAGAGGGCGAGGGTTAGGATGGGATGAGAGGGCGAGGGTTAGGATGGGATGAGAGGGCGAGGGTTAGGATGGGATGAGAGGGCGAGGGTTAGGATGGGATGAGAGGGCGAGGGTTAGGATGGGATGAGAGGGTGAGGGTTAGGATGGGATGAGAGGGTGAGGATTAGGATGGGATGACAGGGTGAGGATTAGGATGGAATTAGAGGGCTAGGGCGGGACAGTGGAATGAGAGGGCGAGGATTAGGACGGAATGAGAGGGCGAGGATCAGAATGGAATGAGAGGGCGAGGATCAGGACGGAATGAGAGGGCGAGGATCAGGACGGAATGAGAGGGCGAGGATCAGGACGGAATGAGAGGGCGAGGATCAGGACGGAATGAGAGGGCGAGGATCAGGACGGAATGAGAGGGCGAGGATCAGGACGGAATGAGAGGGCGAGGATCAGGACGGAATGAGAGGGCGAGGATCAGGACGGAATGAGAGGGCGAGGATCAGGACGGAATGAGAGGGCGAGGATTAGGACGGAATGAGAGGTCGAGGATTAGGACGGAATGAGAGGTCGAGGATTAGGACGGAATGAGAGGTCGAGGATTAGGACGGAATGAGAGGTCGAGGATTAGGACGGAATGAGAGGGCGAGGATTAGGATGGAATGAGAGGGTGAGGATTAGGATGGGATGAGAGGGTGAGGATTAGGATGGGATGAGAGGGTGAGGATTAGGATGGGATGAGAGGGTGAGGATTAGGATGGAATGACAGGGTGAGGATTAGGATGGAATGACAGGGTGAGGATTAGGATGGAATTAGAGGGCTAGGGTTAGGACAGTGGAATGAGAGGGCGAGGATTAGGATGGAATGACAGGGTGAGGATTATGGGATGGAATTAGATGGGCTGAGAGGGTGAGGTTAGGACAGATTGGATGGGATGAGAGGGTGAGGGTTAGGATGGAATGACAGTGGAAGGAATGACAGGGTGAGGTTAGGACAGTGGACGGAGATGGAATTAGAGGGGTTAGGACAGTGGAATGAGAGGGCGAGGGTTAGGATGGGACAGTGGAAGTGGAGAGGGCGAGGGTTAGGACAGTGGAACGAGAGGGCGAGGGTTAGGACAGTGGAACGAGAGGGCGAGGGTTAGGACAGTGGAACGAGAGGGCGAGGGTTAGGACAGTGGAACGAGAGGGCGAGGGTTAGGACAGTGGAACGAGAGGGCGAGGGTTAGGACAGTGGAACGAGAGGGCGAGGGTTAGGACAGTGGAACGAGAGGGCGAGGGTTAGGACAGTGGAACGAGAGGGCGAGGGTTAGGACAGTGGAACGAGAGGGCGAGGGTTAGGACAGTGGAACGAGAGGGCGAGGGTTAGGACAGTGGAACGAGAGGGCGAGGGTTAGGACAGTGGAACGAGAGGGCGAGGGTTAGGACAGTGGAACGAGAGGGCGAGGGTTAGGACAGTGGAACGAGAGGGCGAGGGTTAGGACAGTTCCCCTCCCCTGGCTCTGGCTGGTCATGGCTTTCCCTCCCCTGGCTCTGGCTGGTCATGGCTTTCCCTCCCCTGGCTCTGGCTGGTCATGGCTTTCCCTCCCCTGGCTCTGGCTGGTCATGGCTTCCCCTCTCCTGGCTCTGGCTGGTCATGGCTTTCCCTCCCCTGGCTCTGGCTGGTCATGGCTTCCCCTTCCCTGGCTCTGGCTGGTCATGGCTTTCCCTCCCCTGGCTCTGGCTGGTCATGGCTTTCCCTCCCCTGGCTCTGGCTGGTCATGGCTTCCCTCCCCTGGCTCTGGCTGGTCATGGCTTCCCCTCTCCTGGCTCTGGCTGGTCATGGCTTCCCCTCTCCTGGCTCTGGCTGGTCATGGCTTCCCCTCTCCTGGCTCTGGCTGGTCATGGCTTTCCCTCCCCTGGCTCTGGCTGGTCATGGCTTTCCCTCCCCTGGCTCTGGCTGGTCATTTATTATTATTATTATTATTATTATTATTTTACAAGGCAAGTCAGTTAAGAACAAATTCTTATTGGCTCTGCAAGGCTTCAGACTAGTGATTTATGGAGATGCCTCTGACATTTTTGTACAGGAGAGCCCTGCCTCTGTAAATGCTGTTTAATTATTATTTTTTAAACTGCAATTTGCTCAATTACCCCTCAATTGAATCTATGACCTCAACTCCACCCTCCCCTCAGCCTGCCCTCCGCTCTCAACCTCCCCTCATCCCTAGCTCTCAACCTCCCCTCATCCCTAGCTCTCAACCTCCCCTCATCCCTAGCTCTCAACCTCCCCTCATCCCTAGCTCTCAACCTCCCCTCATCCCTAGCTCTCAACCTCCCCTCATCCCTAGCTCTCAACCTCCCCTCATCCCTAGCTCTCAACCTCCCCTCAGCCTGCCCTCCGCTTTCAACCTCCCCTCATCCCTAGCTCTCAACCTCTCCTCATCCCTAGCTCTCAACCTCCCCTCAGCCTGCCCTCCGCTCTCAACCTCCCCTCATCCCTAGCTCTCAACCTCCCCTCAGCCTGCCCTCCGCTTTCAACCTCCCCTCATCCCTAGCTCTCAACCTCTCCTCATCCCTAGCTCTCAACCTCCCCTCAGCCTGCCCTCCGCTCTCAACCTCCCCTCATCCCTAGCTCTCAACCACCCCTCAGCCTGCCCTCCGCTTTCAACCTCCCCTCATCCCTAGCTCACAACCTCCCCTCATCCCTAGCTCTCAACCTCCCCTCATCCCTAGCTCACAGTGTTCAGTAAAGAAGAGATTGGATTATTAGAGTGAGACAGAGAGGTGCAGGGAGATCAGGCTGACTGACCTTGGTGAACTATTAGCAACAACGTACAGGAAGGAAAACTCCACACACACGCAATATATGATAGGTAAAACAATGGAGGCCTATAGGGAGGCAGTGGTCTGTCTGTCACCTGTCTGCTGTGTGTTTGCCTGCAGGTTAGCCTGCCAGCCTTTGCTTCACGCCACGCCAAACCACACAACAACATATCTCACTCTGCTACTGCTTCCACTGCTGCTTCCTGCTGCTCCACTACAGAGCTCTCTGCCCTGCCCTTTCCTCTCTGCCCTGCCTTTTCCTCTCTGCCCTGCCTTTTCCTCTCTGCCCTGCCCTTTCCTCTCTGCCCTGCCCTTTCCTCTCTGCCCTGCCCTCTCTGCCCTGCCCTTTCCTCTCTGCCCTTCCCTCTCTGCCCTGCCCTCTGTGCCCTGCCCTCTGTGCCCTGCCCTCTGTGCCCTGCCCTCTGTGCCCTGCCCTCTGCCCTCTGTGCCCTGCCCTCTGTGCCCTGCCCTCTGTGCCCTGCCCTCTGTGCCCTGCCCTTTCCTCTCTGCCCTGCCCACCCTGTCTTCCCTATCTTCCCTGCCCTCTGTGCCCTGCCCCGCCCGCCCTGCAACCCCACCAATAACACAAGAGAGGAGAGGCTCTGTTTTCATCTTGGTTAATTGTTTATGTCTACTTCTCTGTCTGTGTTTGATGCAAGGCAGACACAAAGAAAATGTCTGTTTCTCTGTCTGTGTTATCTTCTATCTGAATGGCATCTCAATGTCTCAAACAAGACAACATAAAACAACCCTAGAATCAGTATGGATCCAGTACTCTCTCTAGCTCTCTCTCTTTCCCTTCACCCCCCTTGTTTGTGCTAGACTCTGTCAGTCTGAACCCAGTGCCCCTGAAAAAGGGGGAGGGGAGGAAAGAGAGGAACCGGAGGGGGAGCAGTGGAAAGAGAGCGAATCTATGACCGTTAGCCAGTTGATAAAGAATGGTCTTTCTCTCTTGTGTGTCACCTCAGGACAGCTAGGCTGGGTTGGGAAGTGGGACCGACGGGGTTGTCTGACTGACTGACTGACTGACTGGGTGGGTATCGGTCTGGGTGACTGACTGGCTGGCTGGGTATCCAGGCTCACAGTCTATTTATATTGCTAATATCATAATAAAATGGTCTGTTCGGACCGTAGCAGTGGCTTTAAAACTCCTTACTCATGACTGGGCGTTCTTTCAGCAAAAGTGATTGAATTTCCCAGATTAAGCTTGTATTTATCTAGCGAACTGCAGTCCATAAAGTGTATTAATGGTTGGTGGGAGTTTGAATCCATGGAATCAGTCTGGGATCAGAATCGAGAGGGAATGGTTGCTACTACCATTTTAAATTAGAATAAAAGGGTTTTCTGATCCTAGTGAAAATGTAGATTGTGGTTGGTTGTGAAATCCTCCCTTTTTCATTTGTGCTTTCTGGCTACAGTGCACAGGCTTCTGCACTGTTATCCATTTTGAAAGTACATGGAAAAAACGTATGATTTGAAACCAGCTCATAAACTGCTACAAAACAGCAGCTCTGTGCTGCATTCGTTTGACAGTCTCCTCTCTAGTCGGGGTTATATGGAAGTTTAAAATCTCACCGTATCAACTTTACTCTGGCTTTCATTTATGCCTGCTACGTTACTGCAGACACGGTCTTCTGAGCCATCCGATTGGCCAGCGGCAGGCCTATAGTGCACTTGATTTGCTCTCCCCTGCAGAGTTTGTTCCTGCAGACAGTTCAGTCAGCTGAATCAGGTGCACCTACCACCAACAGCACGAGACCAATACATACAAATGGCTTTTACAGAGAGTTTTCGTCATCGACTAGAAATGCCTTGGAGATCAACAAGTTGATCGGGATCGACCGGTTGGTGACCACTGGCCTAGACTATCCTGTACAATTGCGCACAGTATCCCGGTGAATTTATCTTAGTGAACCAAGAGGAGCCTTCAGACTGGTTTAAACACGGCGCCACCAACACACACTCGTTGTTCCCCAGCCAATCACGGACATGCAGACGAAAGACTCACTCACAGCCTTTCATTTAAGCAATAAGGCAGTGTGATATGTGACCAATATACCACGGCTAAGGGCTGTTCTTAAGCACGACGCAACGTGGAGTGCCTGGATACAGCCGTTAGACGTGGTATATTGGCCATATACCACAAACCCCCAAGGTGCCTTATTGCGATTATAAACTGGTTACCAACGTAATTAGAGAAGTAAAAAGTAATGTTTTGTCATACCCGTGGCCCTTTGTCATACTCGAGCCCTGAATGCTGATTGGCTGACAGCCGTAATATATCAGACCGTATTCCACGGGTATTACTGCTCTATTTACGTTGGTAACCAGTTTATAATAACAATAAGGCACCTCGGGGGTTTATGATAGAAACCCCAGAGGTGCAGGTCTGTGGTTCAGCAGGACAGGACAGAGTAGAGCAGGTCTGTGGTTCAGCAGGACAGGACCGAGTAGAGCAGGTCTGTGGTTCAGCAGGACAGGACCGAGTAGAGCAGGTCTGTGGTTCAGCAGGACAGGACCGAGTAGAGCAGGTCTGTGGTTCAGCAGGACAGGACCGAGTAGAGCAGGTCTGTGGTTCAGCAGGACAGGACAGAGTAGAGCAGGTCTGTGGTTCAGCAGGACAGGACAGAGTAGAGCAGGTCTGTGGTTCAGCAGGACAGGACCGAGTAGAGCAGGTCTGTGGTTCAGCAGGACAGGACCGAGTAGAGCAGGTCTGTGGTTCAGCAGGACAGGACAGAGTAGAGCAGGTCTGTGGTTCAGCAGGACAGGACAGAGTAGAGCAGGTCTGTGGTTCAGCAGGACAGGACCGAGTAGAGCAGGTCTGTGGTTCAGCAGGACAGGACAGAGTAGAGCAGGTCTGTGGTTCAGCAGGACAGGACCGAGTAGAGCAGGTCTGTGGTTCAGTAGGACAGGACCGAGTAGAGCAGGTCTGTGGTTCAGTAGGACAGGACCGAGTAGAGCAGGTCTGTGGTTCAGTAGGACAGGACAGAGTAGAGCAGGTCTGTGGTTCAGCAGGACAGGACAGAGTAGAGCAGGTCTGTGGTTCAGCAGGACAGGACCGAGTAGAGCAGGTCTGTGGTTCAGCAGGACAGGACCTGTGGAGTAGAGCAGGTCTGTGGTTCAGCAGGACAGGACAGAGTAGAGCAGGTCTGTGGTTCAGCAGGACAGGACCGAGTAGAGCAGGTCTGTGGTTCAGTAGGACAGGACCGAGTAGAGCAGGTCTGTGGTTCAGTAGGACAGGACAGAGTAGAGCAGGTCTGTGGTTCAGCAGGACAGGACCGAGTAGAGCAGGTCTGTGGTTCAGTAGAGCAGGTCTGTGGTTCAGCAGGACAGGACCGAGTAGAGCAGGTCTGTGGTTCAATAGGACAGGACCGAGTAGAGCAGGTCTGTGGTTCAGTAGGACAGGACCGAGTAGAGCAGGTCTGTGGTTCAGTAGGACAGGACCGAGTAGAGCAGGTCTGTGGTTCAGCAGGACAGGACAGAGTACAGCAGGTCTGTGGTTCAATAGGACAGGACAGAGTAGAGCAGGTCTGTGGTTCAGCAGGACAGGACAGAGTAGAGCAGGTCTGTGGTTCAGCAGGACAGGACGGAGTACAGCAGGTCTGTGATTCAGCAGGACAGGACAGAGTAGAGCAGGTCTGTGGTTCAGTAGGACAGGACCGAGTAGAGCAGGTATGTGGTTCAGTAGGACAGGACCGAGTAGAGCAGGTCTGTGGTTCAGCAGGACAGGACAGAGTAGAGCAGGTCTGTGGTTCAGCAGGACAGGACAGAGCAGGTCTGTGGTTCAGTAGAGCAGGTCTGTGGTTCAGCAGGACAGGACAGAGTAGAGCAGGTCTGTGGTTCAGCAGGACAGGACAGAGTAGAGCAGGTCTGTGGTTCAGTAGGACAGGACCGAGTAGAGCAGGTCTGTGGTTCAGTAGGACAGGACCGAGTAGAGCAGGTCTGTGGTTCAGTAGGACAGGACCGAGTAGAGCAGGTCTGTGGTTCAGCAGGACAGGACAGAGTAGAGCAGGTCTGTGGTTCAGTAGGACAGGACCGAGTAGAGCAGGTCTGTGGTTCAGTAGGACAGGACCGAGTAGAGCAGGTCTGTGGTTCAGCAGGACAGGACAGAGTAGAGCAGGTCTGTGGTTCAGTAGATAAATGAGATGTGATGTGTGGTGACTGACGGCCCTGTGCCGTGCTCCTGGCTGACTGTCCACCTTCCCACTGTCACTGTTCTGTCCACTCAGCGCTGTGGGGGGGGGGGGCAGCAGAAGCATCAATTATTGAGGATGAAGAGGTGTATTTAGTGAACGTTCCTCTTGAATGTCTGTAATGAGATGTAGTGGTGTGTTCTAAAGGAGAGGAAACCATCAGACAAATTGCTGCTAGATGGATAGTTAGCTGGTATGTGCTGTAGAAACCAGTCGGACATTGTGGCTCTGGCTAGGAGGACATTGTGGCTCTGGCTAGGAGGGCATTGTGGCCCTGGCTAGGAGGGCGTCGTGGCTCTGGCTAGGAGGGCGTCGTGGCTCTGGCTAGGAGGGCGTCGTGGCTCTGGCTAGGAGGGCGTCGTGGCTCTGGCTAGGAGGGCGTCGTGGCTCTGGCTAGGAGGGCGTCGTGGCTCTGGCGAGGAGGGCGTCGTGGCTCTGGCTAGGAGGGCGTCGTGGCTCTGGCTAGGAGGGCGTCGTGGCTCTGGCGAGGAGGGCGTCGTGGCTCTGGCTAGGAGGGCGTCGTGGCTCTGGCTAGGAGGGCGTCGTGGCTCTGGCTAGGAGGGCGTCGTGGCTCTGGCTAGGAGGGCGTCGTGGCTCTGGCTAGGAGGGCGTCGTGGCTCTGGCTAGGAGGGCGTCGTGGCTCTGGCGAGGAGGGCGTCGTGGCTCTGGCTAGGAGGGCGTCGTGGCTCTGGCTAGGAGGGCGTCGTGGCTCTGGCTAGGAGGGCGTCGTGGCTCTGGCGAGGAGGGCGTCGTGGCTCTGGCGAGGAGGGCGTCGTGGCTCTGGCGAGGAGGGCGTCGTGGCTCTGGCGAGGAGGGCGTCGTGGCTCTGGCGAGGAGGGCGTCGTGGCTCTGGCGAGGAGGGCGTCGTGGCTCTGGCTAGGAGGGCGTCGTGGCTCTGGCTAGGAGGGCGTCGTGGCTCTGCACAGCTGATGGCCTGTTCCCTGGTGTATCGCCTCGCTCTCTGCTCTTAATGGGGGTCAATTTCAGGCCTGTCGGTGTCTAACTGCTGATGGACCCTCAGAGGAGCAGGAGAGAGGGATGTGACTAAGAAGAGGGTAGGAAGGAAGAGGAAGAGAATAAGGAAGAGCGAACATGTCTACTTCAACAAAAATGTATATTAAAAAAACGACCTCAGCATATCCTCTCTGCCCCCTCCTTCCCGCCACCATGCAGTAGGCCAGCTTTAGGAACAGGTCTGTTTTCCCCTAGTTGATATGTTCTATCGCAGTGTTGTTGAACAACAAGCCTAAAGCTTTAGACCCATAACGTGGAACCCTTAAGGCCCCTTGACTCTGTGACCTTTATGGTTTTAGCTCAGTTATACAACCCTGTTGTTCAGTCGCACTGAATCCAATTCTAACTAACTAACCCAGTTGGGATGTCCTTAGAAATGACACCCTCATTCCATACAAGGAGAATGGAACCTCAAAACAATGTCATTTTACCTGTTGTTGTTTTCGTTAGCTCCCCAAATCAACACCTGTGATTACTTTATGCCTCGCTGTATGTCTCTCTCATGTCAATATGCCTTGTATACTGTTATTTAGGTTAGTTATCATTGTTTTAGTTTGCTGCGGAGGCCCTATTTCCACTCATTATACCTCTGATACCTCCTTTGTCCCACCTCCCACACATGCCTTGACCTCACCCATTATAACCAGCGTATCCAGAGATACAACCTCTCTTATCATCACTCAGTGCCTGGGCTTACCTCCACTGTACCCACACCCCACCATACCCCTGTCTGCACATTATGCCCTGAATATATTCTACCACGCCCAGAAATCTGCTCCTTTTATTCTCTGCCCCCAACGCTCTAGGCGACCAGTTTTGATAGCCTTTAGCCGTACCCTCATACTACTCCTTCTCTGTTCCGCGGATGATGTGGAGGTAAACCCAGGCCCTGCATGTCCCCAGGCACCCTCATTTGTTGACTTCTGTGATCGAAAAAACCTTGGTTTCATGCATGTCAACATCAGACGCCTCCTCCCTAAGTTTGTTTTGCTCACTGCTTTAGCACACTCCGCCAACCCTGATGTCCTTGCCGTGTCTGAATCCTGGCTTATGAAGGCCACCAACAATTCTGAGATTTCCTTACCCAGCTACAACATATTCCATCAAGATAGAACTGCCAAAGGGGGAGGAGTTGCAATCCACTGCAGAGAGAGCCTGCAAAGTTCTGTCATACTTTCCAGGTCTATACCCAAACAGTTTGAACTTCTACTTTTAAAAATTAACCTGCTATCGACCCCCCCTCCGCTCCCAGCTGTGCCCTGGACACAATTTGTGAATTGATTGCCCCCCATCTAGCTTCAGAGTTTGTTCTGTTAGGTGACCTAAACTGGGATATGCTTACCACCCCGGCAGTCCTACAATCTAAGCTAGATGCCCTCAATCTCACACAAATCATCAAGGAACCCACCAGGTACAACACTAAATCCGTAAACATGGGCACCCTCATAGACATTATCCTGACCAACTTGCCCTCCAAATACACCTCCGCTGTTTACAATCAGGATCTCAGCGATTACTGCCTCATTACCTGTGTCTGCGGTCAAACGACCACCCCTCATCACTGTCAAACGCTCCCTAAAACACTTCTGCGAGCAGGCCTTTCTTATCGACCTGGCCCGGGTATCCTGGAAGGATATTGACCTCATCCCGTCAGTCGAAGATGCCTGGTCGTTCTTTAAAAGTCATTTCCTCGCCATCTTAGATAAGCATGCCCGTTCAAAATGCAGAACTAGTAACAGATACAACCCCTGGTTCACTCCAGACCTGACTGCCCTCGACCAGCACAAAAACATCCTGTACCACTGCTACTGTTACTACTACTGTTACTGTTACTACTGTTACTACTACTACTGCTGCTGCTGCTACTACTACTGTTACTACTAGAAATGTAGAACTAGTAACAGATACAGCCCTTGGTTCACTCCAGACCTGACTGCCCTCGACCAGCACAAAAACATCCTGTGGCGGACTGCAATAGTATCGAATAGTCCCCACTATATGCAACTGTTCAGGGAAGTCGGCAAAGGACAGCTTTTTCAAGCAGAAATTCGCATCCTGTAGCTCTAACTCCAAAAAGTTTTGGGACACTGTAAAGTCCATGGAGAACAAGAGCACCTCCTCCCAGCTGCCCACTGCACTGAGGCTAGGTAACACGGTCACCACTGATAAACCCATGATAATCGAACATTTCAACATGCATTTCTCAACTGCTGGCCATGCCTTCCTCCTGGCACTACTATAGGCCAGAGCGAGAGGGAAAGAGTCAGTCATATGGAGCCCATAGCAGTGAGGGCCTCTCCTGACTGAGGCCTGTCTGAACAGGCCTGATGCCTTCTCCTGACGAGCTGTTCCTCTGCTGACACTCAGCGGCCTTATACGCACGTGTACACAAGCCCCCGATCTTATCAAATAGGTTAGGTGCTATCGTGCCATTTTGTTTTGCACGCATGTGCAATGAACTAAAAGGTGATTCTACATACTCAAGACGGCCAAAATAGTAGAGGCCTAACTTTTAGAACACGCTGTCAACAAAATCATCTAGAACATTCTCATGTCTCTGCTTCTCTGTCGCCGCATGTCATACACACCAAAGCCGCCATCGTCCTCTCGGAAGAGTTGAATTTACACAGGAGAGACTTGACAAAGCAGCTACTTTCTTATCCAAACATTTGAGTGTTTTATGGCTGAGCGTCAGGAAACGAGTCATTGCGTGTACACAGCAACTAGGACGTCACAACCTACCTTTTTGTATGTCGTTGTCTTGGTGACAGTTGAGATGTCTTACCTTTAAAAAAATATATATATATAAATAGACTTAACAGTGGGAACAGAGAGCGCAATTTATTTTTCACATCACTTCTTCTAGTAACACTGTGTGAATAGTTCCAAGATAGTAAGGTTAGAAGTTATTAGCCATACAGCTGACCTTCACCCTCTGTGTACAGCTCCCTTCCTCATCCCTCGAACACCCTGACTGGGTGGGGTGTGGTGTTCCAGCTCTTTCCAACTTCCTCCACCTTTCCCAACACAACTATCTGTGGCCTGGGGCAATTCTGACATCACCACCACAGCGTTCATTCTGTTTCACCTTTTCTCCTCAACATCACCACAGCGTTCATTCTGTTTCACCTTTCCTCCTCAACACCACTCCAGCGTTCATTCTGTTTCACCTTTTCTCCTCAACATCACCACAGCGTTCATTCTGTTTCACATTTACATTTACATTTACATTTAAGTCATTTAGCAGACGCTCTTATCCAGAGCGACTTACAAATTCACCTTTCCTCCTCACCACCACTACAGCGTTCATTCTGTTTCACCTTTCCTTCTCAAACTGTTGTTTTCACCCGATGGGGAGCTCCTCTTCCCTCTCCTGTCCACAAAGGTTTCATACTCTCTCTCTCTCCCTGTTGTTGTTGCCTTCATAATCATCTGTGTGTCAGGCCTGGCAGCGTGTCCTCAGTCTGACGATATAGTGACACTACGGCTCAGTCTCCCTGCCTCCCAGGGATCAGTCTGTTGATGTTTTTGTTTCCCCTATAGTCTTCCTCTTCCTCCTGTCCATCCTCCTCCTCTCCACCCTCTTCCTCCTCCTCCTCTCCACCCTCCTCCTCCTCCTCCTCTCCACCCTCCTCTCCACCCTCCTCCTCCTCTCCACCCTCTTCCTCCTCTCCATCCTCCTCCTCCTGTCCATCTTCCTCCTGTCTACCCTCTTCCTCCTGTCTACCCTCTTCCTCCTCTCCATCCTCTTCCTCCTCTCCATCCTCCTCCTCCTCCTCTCCATCCTCCTCCTCCTCTCCATCCTCCTCCTCCTCTCCATCCTCCTCCTCCTGTCCATCCTCCTCCTCTCCACCCATCTTCCTCCTCTCCATCCTCCTCCTCCTCTCCATCCTCCTCCTCCTCTCCATCCTCCTCCTCCTCTCCATCCTCCTCCTCCTCTCCATCCTCCTCCTCCTCCTCTCCATCATCCTCCTCCTCCTCTCCATCCTCCTCCTCCTCTCCATCCTCCTCCTCCTGTCCATACTCCTCCTCTCCACCCATCTTCCTCCTCTCCATCCTCCTCCTCTCCATCCTCCTCCTCCTCTCCATCCTCCTCCTCCTCCTGTCCATCCTCCTCCTCCTCCTGTCCATCCTCCTCCTCCTCCTCTCCATCCTCCTGTCCATCCTCTTCCTCCTCCTGTCCATCCTCTTCCTCCTCTCCATCCTCCTCCTCCTCCTCTCCATCCTCCTGTCCATCCTCTTCCTCCTCCTCTTCCTCCTCCTCTCCATCCTCCTCCTCCTCCTCTCCATCCTCCTGTCCATCCTCTTCCTCCTCCTGTCCATCCTCTTCCTCCTCTCCATCCTCCTCCTCCTCCTCTCCATCCTCCTGTCCATCCTCTTCCTCCTCCTGTCCATCCTCTTCCTCCTCTCCATCCTCCTCCTCCTCCTCATCCTCCTGTCCATCCTCTTCATCCTCCTGTCCATCCTCTTCCTCCTCCTGTCCATCCTCCTCTCCATCCTCCTCCTCCTCCTCCTCTCCATCCTCCTCCTCCTCCTGTCCATCCTCTTCCTCCTCCTCTCCATCCTCCTCCTCCTCCTGTCCATCCTCTTCCTCCTCTCCATCCTCCTGTCCATCCTCTTCCTCCTCTCCATCCTCCTCCTGTCCATCCTCTTCCTCCTCTCCATCCTCCTCCTCCTCCTGTCCATCCTCTTCCTCCTCTCCATCCTCCTGTCCATCCTCTTCCTCCTCTCCATCCTCCTGTCCATCCTCTTCCTCCTCTCCATCCTCCTGTCCATCCTCTTCCTCCTCTCCATCCTCCTGTCCATCCTCTTCCTCCTCTCCATCCTCCTGTCCATCCTCCTCCTCCTCCTGTCCATCCTCTTCCTCCTCTCCATCCTCCTGTCCATCCTCTTCCTCCTCTCCATCCTCCTGTCCATCCTCTTCCTCCTCCTGTCCATCCTCTTCCTCCTCCTGTCCATCCTCTTCCTCCTCCTCTCCATCCTCCTCCTCCTCTCCATCCTCCTGTCCATCCTCTTCCTCCTCCTGTCCATCCTCTTCCTCCTCCTGTCCATCCTCCTGTCCATCCTCTTCCTCCTCTCCATCCTCCTGTCCATCCTCCTCCATCCTCCTGTCCATCCTCTTCCTCCTCTCCATCCTCCTGTCCATCCCTCTTCCTCCTCTCCATCCTCCTGTCCATCCTCTTCCTCCTCCTGTCCATCCTCTTCCTCCTCCTGTCCATCCTCTTCCTCCTCCTCTCCATCCTCCTCCTCCTCTCCATCCTCCTGTCCATCCTCTTCCTCCTCCTCTCCATCCTCCTGTCCATCCTCTTCCTCCTCCTCTCCATCCTCCTGTCCATCCTCTTCCTCCTCTCCATCCTCCTGTCCATCCTCTTCCTCCTCCTGTCCATCCTCCTCTTCCTCCTCCTGTCCATCCTCCTCTTCCTCCTCTCCATCCTCCTCTTCCTCCTCTCCATCCTCCTCTTCCTCCTCCTCTCCTTCCTCCTCTCCTTCCTCCTCTCCATCCTCCTCCTCCATTGGATGATGTTTTAAATCAAATCACTAGATCTAGAACTAGAACATTTATCGTTCAGCTTTTGAATCTTAGGAACTCCTAGACAGTGCAAATATATAGTAAAAGCGCATGCCTGTGTGTAAGTGTGTGTTTTCTTAGTTAACTTTTCCTTGTAAGCTTGTGTGTGTGTGTGTGTGTGCGCGCTCTGAGAGAGAGCCTCTGGGGTAAAGCCTGTTTGTTATGGTTCCCCACCCTTTGCCCTCAGACAACACTGCCAATTAGAGGGGTGGTTTATGTGTAAAAGCAGGAAGTATGTTCCTGTGCCTGCGCTGCTATTGGCTCACACCCACCGCCTCTCTTCCCAGGCTCTCTCTTTGGGGGGTTTACAGCCCTGAACACATGAAACGTAAACACACAGCTCACCTTTGATCGTCAGGAAAGAAAACACATTAAAATCCAGCAGAACACACGAGTGAGAGATGAGGAGCTGCCTGGGTGGGTGTAGTGTTAGTGGAATAGTGATAAGGTGGGTGTAGTGTTAGTGGAATAGTGATAAGCTGGGTGTAGTGTTAGTGGAATAGAGATAAGCTGGGTGTAGTGTTAGTGGAATAGTGATACGCTGGGTGTAGTGTTAGTGGAATAGTGATACGCTGGGTGTAATGTTAGTGGAATAGTGATAAGCTGGGTGTAGTGTTAGTGGAATAGTGATAAGGTGGGTGTAGTGTTAGTGGAATAGTGATAAGCTGGGTGTAGTGTTAGTGGAATAGTGATAAGCTGGGTGTAGTGTTAGTGGAATAGTGATAAGGTGGGTGTAGTGTTAGTGGAATAGTGATAAGGTGGGTGTAGTGTTAGTGGAATAGTGATAAGCTGGGTGTAGTGTTAGTGGAATAGTGATACGCTGGGTGTAATGTTAGTGGAATAGTGATAAGGTGGGTGTAGTGTTAGTGGAATAGTGATAAGGTGGGTGTAGTGTTAGTGGAATAGAGATAAGCTGGGTGTAGTGTTAGTGGAATAGTGATAAGCTGGGTGTAGTGTTAGTGGAATAGTGATAAGCTGGGTGTAGTGTTAGTGGAATAGTGATAAGCTGGGTGTAGTGTTAGTGGAATAGTGATAAGCTGGGTGTAGTGTTAGTGGAATAGTGATAAGCTGGGTGTAGTGTTAGTGGAATAGTGATACGCTGGGTGTAGTGTTAGTGGAATAGTGATAAGCTGGGTGTAGTGTTAGTGGAATAGTGATAAGCTGGGTGTAGTGTTAGTGGAATAGTGTAGGTTTCCATCTTCTGTAGAGTCGTTGGAAGCATCCATCATTCTGCCCCTGAACAAGGCAGTTAACCCACTGTTCCCCTGAACAAGGCAGTTAACCCACTGTTCCCCTGAACAAGGCAGTTAACCCACTGTTCCCCTGAACAAGGCAGTTAACCCACTGTTCCCCTGAACAAGGCAGTTAACCCCACTGTTCCCCTGAACAAGGCAGTTAACCCACTGTTCCCCTGAACAAGGCAGTTAACCCACTGTTCCCCTGAACAAGGCAGTTAACCCACTGTTCCCCTGAACAAGGCAGTTAACCCACTGTTCCCCTGAACAAGGCAGTTAACCCACTGTTCCCCTGAACAAGGCAGTTAACCCACTGTTCCCCTGAACAAGGCAGTTAACCCACTGTTCCCCTGAACAAGGCAGTTAACCCCACTGTTCCCCTGAACAAGGCAGTTAACCCACTGTTCCCCTGAACAAGGCAGTTAACCCCACTGTTCCCCTGAACAAGGCAGTTAACCCCACTGTTCCCCTGAACAAGGCAGTTAACCCCACTGTTCCCTGAACAAGGCAGTTAACCCACTGTTCCCCTGAACAAGGCAGTTAACCCACTGTTCCCTGAACAAGGCAGTTAACCCACTGTTCCCTGAACAAGGCAGTTAACCCCACTGTTCCCCTGAACAAGGCAGTTAACCCCACTGTTCCCTGAACAAGGCAGTTAACCCCACTGTTCCCCTGAACAAGGCAGTTAACCCACTGTTCCCTGAACAAGGCAGTTAACCCACTGTTCCCCTGAACAAGGCAGTTAACCCACTGTTCCCCTGAACAAGGCAGTTAACCCACTGTTCCCCGGTAGGCCATAATTGTAAATAAGAATTTGTTCTTAACTGACTAGCCTTGTTAAATATATATATATTTAAAAAAAAAAAAAAATCATTTTTCCTCTCCTCCATCCGGCTTTAAATAAAAAAACAAGGCATATGAATGAAAGAGGGGCCGTGGCCTGGAAACGCAAGAGAGAGAGATGGGGGGGATAGGGAGACTGATTCAGGCTGAGGGGAGGAGGGGATGAATGAACGGGCTGTGTTTGGCACTGCTAGCGTAACCTAGCTTTAGCGTGATCAGAATGGGAATGCTGCAGGGCAGTGTTAGCCGCAGTGTTAGCATAAACATTGTGCTAGCTAGTAGTAGGCTCTGAGCAGGCCTGGGGCAAAAAGGGCTGAGCGGGAGGGAGAGAAAGGATGGAGAGAGAGGGAGGAGGGAGGGAGCTCCCCTCAGCAGCGAGAAATGGCTTCGTATTCTCCTAGTTTGCCTCGGTTGCTTTCTGTTTGCTTTCCCTTTCCCTGACATGAAAGGGTTAACCCCGAGCAGCTCTCCTCCCTGCCATGAAAGGGTTAACCCCGGGCAGCACTCCTCCCTGACATGAAAGGGTTAACCCCGGGCAGCTCTCCTCCCTGACATGAAAGGGTTAACCCCGAGCAGCTCTCCTCCCTGATATGGAAGAGGCCATTGAATGGCTGCTTTCCACAGCCAGCAAACACATTGGTTAAGGGTGAGGGCGGATCTGGTGTGGGAGCTGTACTACGGAATGGATTCCTCCTGGGGGATCGGGAGTCAGACTGACACAACGTGGTCACAGCATGTACACACTGTACTGCACAAAGAGAGAAGAGCGGGGAGTGAAAGTATGTTGATGCATTTTTCTGTTTGTGTGAGTGTTCACTGCTCACTGTGAAGGGAAACAGAAAAAGGCTCTGATGTCAAAGAGACCCCTCCCTTCCTCCATCTTCTCTCCACCTCTCTGAACCCACACTATCCCTCCTCCAGCCCCCTCCCTCCCTTCCTTCATCTCCTCTCCACTTCTCTGAACCCACACTATCCCTCCTCCAGCCCCCTCCCTCCCTCCCTCCACCCCTCCCGCCCTCCACCCCTCCCTCCCTCCTTCCTCCCCACCTCTCTGAACCCACACTATCCCTCCTCCAGCCCCCTCCCTCCCTCCACCCCTCCCGCCCTCCACCCCTCCCTCCCTCCTTCCTCCCCACCTCTCTGAACCCACACTATTCCTCCTCCACCCCTCCCTCCTTCCTCCCTCCACCCCTCCCTCCTTCCTCCCTCCCTCCCTTCACCTCCCCACCTCTCTGAACCCACACTATTCCTCCTCCCGCCCCCTCCCTCCACCCCTCCCTCCCTCCACCCCTCCCTCCCTCATTCCTCCCCACCTCTCTGAACCCACACTATTCCTCCTCCACCCCTCCCTCCTTCCTCCCTCCCTCCCTTCACCTCCCCACCTTTCTGAACCCACACTATCCCTCCACCCCTCCCTCCCTTCACCCCCCACCTCTCTGAACCCACACTATCCCTCCCCCCCTCCCTCCCTTCACCCCCCACCTCTCTGAACCCACACTATCCCTCCACCCCTCCCTCCCTCCAGCCCCCCACCTCTCTGAACACACACTATCCCTCCAGCCCCCCTCCTTCCACACTCCCTCCCTCCCTTCACCTCTCTGAACTCACACTATTCCTCCTCCATCCCTCCTTCCTCCCTCCCTTCACCTCCCCACCTTTCTGAACCCACACTATCCCTCCACCCCTCCCTCCCTCCCTCCCTTCACCCCTCCCTCCCTCCCTCCCTTCACCCCTCCCTCCCTCCCTCCCTTCAACCCCCACCTCTCTGAACCCACACTATCCCTCCAGACCCCCCTCCTTCCCTCCAGCCCCCTCCCCCCTCCTTCCACACTCTCTCCCTCCATTCACCTCCCCACCCCTATTAGAGCCCACACCATCCCTCCTTCAGTCCCTTCCTCTCTCTCCTCCAGTACTCCTCTCTCTCCCCCAGCACCCTCCCTCTCTCCCCCAGCCTGCTTGCTGAGAGGGATCCTTCCTTGTTCTTCTGTTGACAGTAACAGTGTGTGTGATGTCCTCACCGTGGTGTCATCCCTCGAAGGCTGTCTGGCTGTCTGGCTGGCTGTCTCTGTTTGTCTGTCTGTCTCTGGCTGGCTGTCTCTGGCTGTCTGGCTGTCTAGCTGTCTGTCTCTGGCTGTCTTTCTGTCTGTCTGGCTGTCTGTCTCTGGCTGGCTGTCTAGCTGTCTGTCTCTGGCTGTCTGGCTGGCTGTCTCTGGCTGTCTGTCTCTGGCTGGCTGTCTCTGGCTGGCTGTCTCTGGTTGGCTGGCTGTCTGTCTCTGGCTGTCTAGCTGTCTGTCTCTGGCTGTCTGACTGGCACCCACTAATACATTCTTAACCATGCTTGTCAATTCCTCTTCTCCTCTCCCAAGAGTTTTCCTCCTGTCAACTGTTAAATAGTTCAGTGGCAACATCATAACCCCTCCCCCCCAAAAAACAACATCATAACCCCTCCCCCAAAAAACAACATCATAACCCCCCCCCCCAAAAAAAAACAACATCATAACCCCTCCCCCCAAAAACAACATCATAACCCCTCCCCCCAAAAAACAACATCATAACCCCTCCCCCAAAAAACAACATCATAACCCCTCCCCCAAAAAACAACATCATAACCCCTCCCCCCAAAAAACAACATCATATACCCCCCCCCCAAAAACAACATCATAACCCCTCCCCCAAAAACAACATCATAACCCCTCCCCCAAAAACAACATCATAACCCCCCCCCCAAAAAACAACATCATAACCCCTCCCCCCAAAAACAACATCATAACCCCTCCCCCCAAGAAACAACATCATAACCCCTCCCCCCAAGAAACAACATCATAACCCCTCCCCCCAAGAAACAACATCATAACCCCTCCCCCAAGAAACAACATCATAACCCCTCCCCCAAGAAACAACATCATAACCCCTCCCCCAAGAAACAACATCATAACCCCTCCCCCAAAAAACAACATCATAACCCCTCCCCCAAAAACAACATAACCCCTCCCCAAAAAAACATCATAACCCCTCCCCCAAAAAACAACATCATAACCCCTCCCCCAAAACAACATCATAACCCCTCCCCCAAAAACAACATCATAACCCCTCCCCCAAAAACAACAATCATAACCCCTCCCCCAAAAACAACAACATAACCCCTCCCCCAAGAAACAACAACATAACCCCTCCCCCAAGAAACAACAACATAACCCCTCCCCCAAGAAACAACAACATAACCCCTCCCCCAAGAAACAACAACATAACCCCTCCCCCAAGAAACAACAACATAACCCCTCCCCCAAGAAACAACATCATAACCCCTCCCCCAAAAACAACATCATAACCCCTCCCCCAAAAAACAAATCATAACCCCTCCCCCAAAAAAACAACATCATAACCCCTCCCCCCAAAAACAACATCATAACCCCTCCCCCAAAAACAACATAATCCCCCAAAAACAACCCCTCCCCCAAAAACAACATCATAACCCCTCCCCCAAAAAACAACATCATAACCCCTCCCCCAAAAAAACATCATAACCCCTCCCCCAAAAAACAACATCATAACCCCTCCCCCAAAAAACAAAAGGAACGTTTCAGGATTTTTTTTTTTTGTCCTTTGCAGAGCCACGTTGCCAGCCATGTATGAAATGAGAAGCACTCCTGTAACGTTTTCCGCTGGGGCGAGCACAGGGCGGGTATTTCAGAACTGTCCTGTGTGTGTGTGTGTGTGTGTGTGTGTGTGTGTGTGTGTGTGTGTGTGTGTGTGTGTGTGTGTGTGTGTGTGTGTGTGTGTGTGTGTGTGTGTGTGTGTGTGTGTGTGTGTGTGTGTGTGTGTGTGTGTGTGTGTGTGTGTGTGTGTGTGTGTGTGTGAGAGAGGATGGGCGGGTCCCGAGGAGAACGATGAAGGCTCCCAAGCCTGTGGTCAGTCTGTGTGTCCTCACTAGCAGCAGCCCCAGATGGCCTCACACTGGAGCGCACCGTACTGCACCACTACAGAACACACCGTACTGCACCACTACAGAACACACCGTACTGCACCACTACAGAACACACCGTACTGCACCACTACAGAACACACCGTACTGCACCACTACAGAACGCACCGTACTGCGCCACTACAGAACGCACCGTACTGCGCCACTACAGAACGCACCGTACTGCACCACTACAGAACGCACCGTACTGCACCACTACAGAACGCACCGTACTGCACCACTACAGAACGCACCGTACTGCGCCACTACAGAACGCACCGTACTGCGCCACTACAGAACGCACCGTACTGCGCCACTACAGAACGCACCGTACTGCGCCACTACAGAACGCACCGTACTGCACCACTACAGAACGCACCGTACTGCACCACTACAGAACGCACCGTACTGCACCACTACAGAACGCACCGTACTGCACCACTACAGAACGCACCGTACTGCACCACTACAGAACGCACCGTACTGCACCACTACAGAACGCACCGTACTGCACCACTACAGAACGCACCGTACTGCACCACTACAGAACGCACCGTACTGCACCACTACAGAACGCACCGTACTGCACCACTACAGAACGCACCGTACTGCACCACTACAGAACGCACCGTACTGCACCACTACATAACAACTATGATCTCGTTTACACATCGCTACAGCACGTATTGTCACGGGCAGTGTTATTGGGAAAGTAATCTAGTACATTTTACTGGATAGATTTAACAAAAGTAATCTCGTAACTCAAAACCGAAACACAAAAGTTTTTTTTAAATTGCTGTGAATTCAACATGTAATTCCATAATTTGATAAGTCATTTCTTTATCTACATTTTTTATTAGCGTTTATGTCCGATGGTCCTTTTCGTCTCTTCTCCTTCGCTCCTGCTGTGACTGTGCACCTTCCCATTTATACAAACACACCACGCCCCTCACACCCCACACACCACGCCCCTCACACCCCACACACCCCACACACCACGCCCCTCCCCCCCACCACACCCCACACGCCATGCCCCACACGCCACGTCATACTCCACACACCATGCCCCACCCCCACACGCCACGCCATACTCCACACGCCATGCCCCAACCCCCACACGCCATGCCCCACCCCCACACGCCATGCCCCACCCCCACACGCCACGCCATACTCCACACGCCATGCCCCACCCCCACACGCCACGCCATACTCCACACGCCATGCCCCACCCCCCACACGCCACGCCATACTCCACACGTCATGCCCCACCCCCAACACGCCACAGTCCACACGCCATGCCCCACCCCCACACGCCACGCCATACTCCACACGTCATGCCCCACCCCCCACACGCCACGCCATACTCCACACGTCATGCCCCACCCCCCACACGCCACGCCATACTCCACACGTCATGCCCCACCCCCCACACGCCACGCCATACTCCACACGTCATGCCCCACCCCCCACACGCCACGCCATACTCCACACGTCATGCCCCACCCCCACACGCCACGCCATACTCCACACGTCATGCCCCACCCCCACACGCCATGCCCCACCCCCACACGCCATGCCCCACACGCCACGCCGTACTCCACACGCCATGCCCCACCCCCACACGCCACGCCATACTCCACACGTCATGCCCACCCTCCACACGCCACGCCATACTCCACACGTCATGCCCCACCCCCACACGCCACGCCATACTCCACACGCCATGCCCTCCCCCCACACGCCATGCCCTCCCCCCCACACGCCACGCCATACTCCACACGTCATACCTCACACGCCACGCCCCCCACACGCCACGCACCCACGCCATACTCCACGCCACACACCACGCGTCATGCCACACACCTCACACGCCACGGCCCCACACCATACTCTACGCCACACGCCACGCTGCCTCCCCCTGCTACTCACAACAACAAAGAGGAGGAAGTGACATCTCATATCTGACAAGCAGTTTCAACTCGTTATTTGAGGTTGGGTCTAACAGAATCGTTCTTATGGACACCAAATCCACATTAGGACATTATTTTACTGTAATAGAGAGAAGAAGTTCACTTTTCAATCGATACCCTTTTTACGGCTCAAATTCTCAAATTGCGCGCAGAGCAAACACTACTAAAAAATGTGAGTATTAATGAATATTCATTATGGAAAATTGGATGCTCAGTGTCGTGGAATATTCTAATCAAGTGAGAGACAATTTGTAATTTCTTCAAAACAATCATATTTAATTTAATTATTGCCATGATGAAACTGTCCACTCTACACTCTTGAGTGTCTTGCCGAGAGCGTAACCTTACAGACAATGTAGAGTTCTTATATAGTAGATGACAAAATGCTTCTTCATGGCTGGTTCCACCCCTCGCATGCAGATCGGGGGGCACCATAAGTCACCTCGGGTTCATCATGTAGTTATTTGCACCTGGTGTTTAATTCCCAACCCGACTTAGTTTCCCAGATGCAAGAATGATTAGAAACAATAAGAATTTTTGTTCTCCTCCTCCAGGCTATCTCTATCTCGGGTCACACCCACCACATTTAGTCTATGGAATGCAGTCTTTTATATTTTATCACCGAGTCAACTGTCAGCTCAAGCCCAGAGGCCCAACTCAGTCCCATAGCCACTGATGAGAGAGTACTTGTCAAAGCTATTCGATGCATAAACACTATTATAACATAATCTTGTACATTTTCTCCCACATCAGTTTGTCACCCACGGCGTTACGGTACCGTGTACCCCGAGCAGCATTTTATCCAAAGACTTTCATACTTGCTGTCTAGTCTGTGTTTTCTACATGTGCAATAAGCATAAAACACAAGTAAGCCTATAAAAGGAAGTGTAAACTCGTTCTCATATTGAGAAATAAGGCCAAGTTGATTTCAACATCTGAACAACGTGGACACGCCAGCATGCTGTTCAAACAGAGACTGACAGAAGGGTGTGTTCATAACAATTCAACTGTTCTAGATAGTAAATAGATCAAATTGACTAAACTTAAAATTGTAAAATTAGCTGGCTTCTCACGAGATTGTCGGCTTGTGCTTGAGAGATTGTTTATGAGACCTGTTAAATTCCTGCTGCAAGAAGTTAGTCTTTTTTTTATATATATAAAAGGAAAATATTAATATATATATATATTTATTATTATTATTATTTTTTAAATATGTTCCTTTTATTTTCCCCTAACCTTACCACCACTACCCTAATTGGAGTAAACTAATAGATAACAACACTTTGGCTTCTACTTCCAGCTCATACATACTATATACATTTTACGGACACAGTATATTTTAGAATATTCATATTTTTTTGTTTGTTTTTTTAGTCCCATCCATCTATAATCAATCTATTTTTCAACTGCGCTGTTATATTTCACAAACGTTCTGAATCTTTATCTTTAATTTAGAATGAGAATATCATTTTTTTTATTATAGTATTATAGATTGATTATGACTTTTCAAATCACCCCGCAGTGCTATTTGGAGAGTTAGCTCTCGGTAAATGTTGCAATTCTTTTGTCATTCCTGAATCTGCGAACAAAAACAAGCTACATATGGACAGTATGAAAACAAATGATCTAATGATTGTCTCTTTGTAGCAAAAATCTGCAGAGCTGGGATGGTTGTATCCCCCCGTATACAGTACCAGTCAAAGGTTTGGACACAACTACTCATTCCAGGAGTCGCGAGTGCGCGATGAGACAAGGATAACCCTCCCTAACCCAGATGATGCTGGGCCAATTGTGCGTCGCCCCATGGGCCTCCCGGTCGCGACCGGCTGCGACAGAGCCTGGGCTCGAACCCAGAATCTCTGGTGGCACAGCTAGCACTGCGGTGCAGTGCCTTAGACCACTACGCCACCCGGGAGGCCCGGGTTTTTCTTTGTTTGTACTATTTTTTTTTTTTTACTTTGTAGAATAATAGTGAAAACATCAGAACTATGAAATAACACATATGTAATCATGTAGTAACAAAAAAGGATTAAACAAATCAAAATCTATTTTATATTTGAGGTTCTTCAAAGTAGCCCCCCTTTTCCTTGATGGCACCTTTGCACACTCTTGGCATTCTCTCAACCAGCATCATGTGGTAGTCACCTGGAATGCATTTCAATTAACAGGCGTGCCTAGTTAAAAGTACATTTTGTGGAATTTTAGCCAATCAGTGGTGTTTTGACAAGGTAGGGGTGGTATACAGAAGATGGCCCTATTTGGTAAAAGACCAAGTCCATATTATGGCAAAAACAGCTCAAATAAGCAAAGAGAAACTACAGTCCATTACTTTAAGACATGGTCAGTCAATCTGGAAAATTTCAAGAACTTCAAGTTCAGTTGTAAAACCATCAAGCGCTATGATGAAACTGGCTCTCATGAGGACCGCCACAGGAAAGGAAGACCCAGAGTTACCTCTGCTGCAGAGGATAAGTTAATTAGTTAACAACCTCAGAAATTGCAGCCCAAATAAATGCTTCACAGAGTTCAAGTAACAGACTCATCTCAACATGTTCAGAGGAGATTGCGTGAATCAGGTCTTCATGGTCAAATTGCTGCTAAGAAACCACTACTAAAGGACATCAATAAGAAGAAGAGACAAGCTTGAGCCAAGAAACACAAACAATGCACATTAGACCGGGGGAAATATGTCCTTTGGTCTGATGAGTCCAAATTTGAGATTTTTAGTTCCAGCCGCCGTTCTTTGTGAGATGCAGAGTAGGTGAACAGATGATCCACCATGAAGCATGGAGGAGGGGGTGTGATAGTGTGGGGGTGCTTTGCTGGTGACACTGTTAGTGGTTTATTTCGAATTCAAGGCACAGTTAACAGCATGGTTACCACAGCATTCTGCAGCGATATGCCATCCCATCTGGTTTGGGCTTAGTGGGACTATCTCATTTGTTTTTCAACAGGACAATGACCCAAAACACACCTCCAGGCTGTTTCAGGGCTATTTGACCTAGGAGGGTGATGGCGACGTCAATCACCCGACGTCAACCCAATTGAGATGGTTTGGGATGAGTTGGACCGCAGAGTGAAGGAGAAGCAGCCAACAACTTCTCAGCAACTTCAAGACTGTTGGAAAAGCATTCCAGGTGAAGCTGGTTGAGAGAATGCCAAGAGTGTGCAGAGCTGTCATCAAGGCAAAGGTTGTCAACTTTGAAGAATCTCAAATATTATTTTGATTGGAATAACACTTTTGGTTACTACATGATTCCATGTGTTATTTCATACTTTTGATGTCTTCACTATTATTCTACTATTATTATTATTCTATTCTAATGTTTTCAATCCAGCATCGTTTTGTGGTCCTTCTGTGGTCCTTCTGTAGCTCAGTTGGTAGAGCATGGCGCTTGTAACGCCAGGGTAATGGGTTCGATCCCCGGGACCACCCATACGTAGAATGTATGCACACATGACTGTAAGTCGCTTTGGATAAAAGCGTCTGATAAATGGCATATATTATTTGTGTATCAGTTCACTTAAACCATGTGCCATGGAAGCAGTACATGGAAAAATCTCTTCCTAACTATTTTTGCAATCAAAGTTAGTCATTATTAGTGAATGTGCGTTTATTATGCATGGTTCTGATTTAAATGAGGAACAACAAGGGCATTTTCATAGCCAGATTGTAAAGCCAGATCAGTGAGTATTGGCTAAAGCAGGGTTAACCCCCTTGAGTCGATTTGGTATGTCAATCTTAAGTAAAGTAAAGTACCCCCCCCAAAAAATTGCAACAACTACCGTGTGTATACACACAAGTGTAAAGGAATGAATAAGATTATGCACATAAAAATGTACATAAATCCAGTTTTAAAGTTTGTCAGTTTAAGCTTGAGATATCTGACTTTGTGGGGTAAAGTGGAATGTTTATCCTCTCAGACACTCTCGTAAAGAAAACCTAAAGTAAAGGAGCTTTAAGTTGTGTAACTAACGGAGATCTGAAAGTCCTGCTATATATGTGGTAGTTGGAACTGTGAGTCAACTTGTTTTGACCATCTCTGTTTATGAGCTGGTTGTGTCCGAGCCTGGCCGAGGCTGCACTGCGGCGGGTTATTTTTACCGTGGCTGGGGACCGGGACCGAGGACAGGAGCTACTGTAGCAGGAGTTCTGACTGTGAACTAGGTCATTGTTAGAAGGGGTCATCCCACCAGGCAGGTGCTATAGGTTACTGGGAGTCAAGCCAGCCCAGTTCAGCAAGAATGAGGAATACGGTCGTCCTTTATTTGCTGATGACCGGCCTTGCAGAGAATGTAATTGTGACAGTTGATCCCAGCCAGCTCCCCTCTCTCCCCTGCTCACCGAACGCGCAGAACGACACAGAGCTTTGCTACAGCAGCCTCTCCAATCCCCTCACTTTGTTCTGCCTGTTTCCATTTTGTCTGAGGTGTTTGTCGTCGTCTGGAGTGTCTGTCTCCACGGCGGGCCGCTGTTCGACACCGGTGGACCGGAGGACTCGCAGCAGTGCACTTTGGGAAGGCTGTCTAGAACTTTAGCTGAGATCCATTGGTGGCTTCCGGATGTTTCTAGCTAATCTTTGATGAAAGTGCAGAGCTGTATTTGTCCAATAGGAGTGAAATGACAAGCTGAATGGCTAAGGGAAACACACTGACCTATTCCATCCAGATGTTACTTTTATCCACAGTCCAATCTGATACAAGACTGAACTCCGACAGCTTTACACTGAGGATTGTACAAATGTTTTCCTCCTGTATTGAGTTTGAATTCTTAGCATCATCCCTCTCTCTCTCTCTCTCTCGCTCTCCTCCCGTCCTACCCCACCTCCCCTCCCTCCACAGTGTGTCCCTCCACCTGTAAACATCGGGCCTGTACCCAACATGGCCACTGCTGCCACGACCAGTGCCTGGGAGGTTGCTCAGAGGCAGGCAACGCCAGCCGCTGTGTGGCATGCCAGAAGTTCCAGCACCAGGACACCTGTGTGGACCGCTGTCCCCAGGGATACTACACCTTCAAGGGCTGGCGCTGCGTCTCTCTCTCCTTCTGTCAGGACCTCCACAACCAGTGCAAGAACGGGAAGGGCAACGACTGCCACGAGTACGTCATCCACAACGGAGCCTGCATCCCAGAATGCCCCTCAGGATATACCACCATCAACTCTACTAGGTAAGTCTCCGATATATAACATTACAGCCATATACTACCATCAACTCTACTCTGTAAGTCTCCGATATAGAACATGACAGCCATAGACCACTATCAAATCTACTAGGTAAGTCTCAGATATAGAACATGACAGCCATAGACCACTATCAACTCTACTCCGTAAGTCTCCGATATATAACTTGACAGCCATAGACCACTATCAAATCTACTAGGTAAGTCTTAGGTATACAGTTCCTTCAGAAAATATTCATAACCCTATGACTTATTCACATTATTGTTGTTACAGCCTGATTCAAAATTGATGAAATATTTATTTTCCGCCCATCTATACACAATACTCCATAATGACCAAGTGAAAACATGTTTTTAGAATTTATTTCAAATGGATTGAAAATGAAATACAAAAATATCTAAATTACATAAGTATTCACACCCTTGAGTCAATACTTTGCAGAATCAACTTTGCCAGCGATTACAGCTGTGAGTCTTTCTGGGTAAGTCTCTAAAGAGCTTTCCACACCTGGATTGTACAACATTTGCCCATTTATTCTTTTCTAAATTCTTTAAGCTCTGTCAAATTAGTGGTTGATCATTGCTAGATAACCATTTTCAGGTCTTGCCATATATTTTGAAGTAGATTTAAGTCAAAACTGTAACTTGGCCACTCAGGAACATTCACAGTCTTCTTGGTAAGCAACTCCAGTGTAGATTTATTTATTTATCCGTTATTTTACCAGGTAAGTTGGCTGAGAACACGTTCTCATTTGCATCAACGACCTGGAGAATAGTTACAGGATGAATGAGCCAATTGTAAACTGGGGATTACTAGGTCACCGTGATGGTTTGAGGGTCAGATTGGGAATTTAGCCAGGACACCGGGGTTAACACCCCTACTCTTACGATAAGTGCCATGGGATCTTTAATGACCTCAGAGAGTCAGGACACCCGTATAACGTCCCATCCGAAAGACGGCACCCTACACAGGGCAGTGTCCCCAATCACTGCCCTGGGGCATTGGGATATTTTTTTAGACCAGAGGAAAGAGTGCCTCCTACTGGCCCTCCAACACCACTTCCAGCAGCATCTGGTCTCCCATCCAGGGACTGACCAGGACCAACCCTGCTTAGCTTCAGAAGCAAGCCAGCAGTGGTATGCAGAGTGGTATGCTGCTGGCAAAGGTTATTGTCCTGCTGAAAGGTGAATTCATCCCCAGGTGTCTGGTAGAAAGCAGACTGAACCAGGTTATTGTCCTGCTGAAAGGTGAATTCATCCCCAGGTGTCTGGTAGAGAGCAGACTGAACCAGGTTATTGTCCTGCTGAAAGGTGAATTCATCCCCAGGTGTCTGGTAGAAAGCAGACTGAACCAGGTTTTCCTCTAGGACTTTGCCTGTGCTTCGCTCCATTCCTGGATACTAAGATGGCTCCGATAGACATGGCCTCCTTTGTTTGAGGATTATAGCAACTTTGCTGTATTAAGATTTGTTTTCTGTTCACTCTCATATTATTAAGCCCAGAACTTTCTTTGCATTATTACATACAACCAGAAAGAGCGGTAACTTACCAGAATTTCAACCAGGAACACGACTTTCCTGAATTGGATCCTTTGTTCGTATCTTCCAAGGCGATTTGAACTCATCCCAGAGGCTGCTCCAAGACATCACTGTCGGTGAAGAGGTATTCGGAGTGGACTTTGTCCGACTAAGGAGGCGTGCACACGATCCACCGCTTCCGAGTATATTACTCGCTAATGTTCAGACCCTGGATAATAAAGAAGATGAGCTCAGGGCGAGGATCTCCTTTCAGAGAGACATCGGGGACTGTAACATACTCTGTTTCACGGAATCATGTCTCACTCCGTATATACTGTCTCCATCTATACAGCCAGCTGGGTGTTCAATACATTGTGTGGATCGGAATAAAGAATTCTCCAGGAAGAAGAAAGGCGGAGGTGTATGTTCCCATGATTAACTACTCATGGTGTGATTGTGGTAACAGAAACTCAATTCCTTTTGTTCACCCAACCTAGGATGCCTCGCAATCAAATGCCGACCTCATTACCTCCCTAGAGAATTTTCTTCTGTTATTGTCACGGCTGTGTATATTCCCCCTCAAGCCGATACCACAATGGATCTCAAGGAACTACACTGGACTTGTGCAAACTGGAAACTGCATATCCTGAAGCCACATTTATTATAGCCGGAGACTTTAATACAGCAAATCTCTTCCGAAGTTCTATCAACACATCGCATGCGGTTCTCACAATTCAAAACTCTCATTGTTAGTCACCCTACCGTGATGGCTACAAGGCCCTCCCCCAACCCCTCTTCCTATAGTCAAAAACTCAAATAGGAAGTACCCGCGCTAAGGTCTATTCAACGCTGGTCTGACCAATCGTAATCCATGATTCAAGACTGTTTTTAATCACGTGGACTGGGACATATTCCAGGTTGCTTCTGAGAATAACACTGACACAGTGACGGAGTTAATCAGAAAGTGTATAGGAGATGTTTGTTCCCACTGTGACGATTTTAAAACTTATCCAAACGAAAAACCGTGGACAGATGGTAGCATACACGCAAAACTGAAACCACTGCATTTAACCACTGCAAGGGGACTGAGAATATGATCGAATACAAACAGTCCAGGCCCTTCTTATGCCAATCAAACAGTCAAAGCATTAGTACAGAGACAAAGTGGAGTCACAATTCAATGGCTTAGACACGAGACGAATGTGTCAGGGACTACAGATAATTGCATAAAGTGAAAACCAGCCACGTCGCGGACACAATGTCTTGCTCCCTGACAAGCTAAACACCCTCGCCCGCTTTGAGGATAACACAGGGCCGGTGACACAAGCCGCTCCCAAGGACTGCATGCTCTTGTTCTCCATGGCCGACGTGAGTAAGACATTTAAACGTGTTAACCCAAGCAAGGCTGGCGGCCCAGACGGCATCACTAGCCGCATCCTCAGAGCATGCACAGATCAGCTGGCTGGAGTGTTAACAGACATTAAATCTCTCCCTATCCTAGTCTGTTGTCCCCACTTGCTTCAAAATGTCCACCATTGTTCCTGTTCCCAAGAAAGCTACGGTAACTGAACTAAATGTCTATTGCTCCATACCACTCACTTCTTTCATCATGTCGTGTTGTGAGAGGTTAGTTAAGGGTCATATCACTTCCACCTTACCCTGGACCCACTGAAATGTTCATACCATCCCAATAGATTCACGGATGATTCACGGATGATGCAATTTTCATTGCACTGCACACTGCCCTATCCCATCTGGATGAGAGAAATGCCTATGTAAGAATGCTGTTCATAGACTACAGCTCAGCCTTCAGCACCATAGTCCCCGGGAGTACACTGCCTGAACTCACAGCAAGAGATGAGAAAATTAACCGTTAAAATTCTGGCTGACCTCACACCCGAGTTGAGATGAATAGGACAATAGAGGAGTTAAAAAACACCACACGTCTGTCTGTCTCGCTGTCTTATGTCCCCCTGACCTGGACATCACACGTCTGTCTGTCTTATGTCCCCCTGACCTGGACATCACACGTCTGTCTGTCTCGCTGTCTTATGTCCCCCTGACCTGGACACCACACGTCTGTCTGTCTTATGTCCCCCTGACCTGGACATCAC